>NW_028262380.1:8207500-8402500 GCF_047370975.1 Nipponia nippon | reverse complement strand
ATGTCACCGGGCATATTTCTGTATATGTGAGTCCATCTGACTCACTCATACTAATTTTTTCTTATTTTCTTGTCTTCTTTGCATTTCAGTAATATCAAAGACAAATTCTCTCCTCTCTGACCAAACCCCTGATCTGGGTTTGAATGTTTTCAGCCACAGTGTCTCACAGCACAGAGCCTGTTTTGTTGCTGGGTGCAAACCCTGGATGTGGAAACACACATGCACATTTATCATTCTCATCATTTGACTCATTCTATTGTTGTGACTAGAACTAAGCAAAAAGAATAAATAAAAAATGCATTTTGGAGGGATCAGGCCACATTAAGCACTGCTGACACTGATCCAGTGCCTTTCCTTTCTGGCATTTCCTCTATCACAGCCTTTACAGGTGCTAGAAAAAGGCATGTTTTGGTTTTGTCTTCTCCCTATGTTTGATACCGTTTCCTGTGGACAGTTTTTGACAGTTATTTTCTTGAGGTTTATTGCAAAGACTGGTGTTATCTTCCCTTGTTCAGCTGCCTGGGCATCCCTGTTTCATAGCTTGTGTTCATCCATATATGTTCATGAAGCTGCTAAGTTCATTATTGTGCCTCTAGAATTTCCCCACATGAAAAATGTCATTTCCCAGCCCCCCATTTGACTCCATAACAATCCATCTCAAACATTCGTTATGCTTTGTATTTTCTTTTAAATATAGCATACATTTATTATTCTAATTATCCAAGGAACTCTCATATACTTCGAGCACTGTTCAATGTTAAGGTTTTTGGAGCAAGTTTACTTTTGGTCTTGTGTTCCATTTTCTAAAGGATTTTAAAATGGTGGGAGGAAAAAGGAGAGAAATCAACTAACCAATCAAGTCATCCTTCCAGTTGTGTAGGGAATTATGTCAACAGCTCACCTATTTAGTTTGCACGCCTTTTGAATTATTGCCTCACATCTACTCCTATACTCAAATTGTGCATCTCACATGGTCATCAACTTTAACCATACCACGTCCTTGCTGTTACCATTGCTCAACTTAAAAACACCAGGTAATGAGAATTACTACTTCTGTGAGTAGCAATGCTGCCCTGAATTGGACCACTCATGGGAGCACAGACACTCGAGCATATCAGTGTCTGAAGGACAGGTTTTTAACTAGCCAGAAGCATGCACACTGTGCAGCATTGTTTAACCTCTGCAGATACAAACACATTTTCTGCTGCCTACAGTCAAATTTTTCTTTTCAAATTTTTCCAGTTTGAGTGCTTATTTTCAAATACAGCAAGGTACTAATTCTAAGAGAAGATTGTTACTGTCATTTAAACTTTAGCCACTTTTGCTATCCTGTGTTTAAAAGCAATGAAGAATTATTTTAATTTAATAAATATGGATTCTCTTCAGCCTTGCATGACTTCTCAACAGCCAAGACAGCAAATAGTATAAAGTGAGTAAAATAATTTAGCATACAGTTAGATACCTTTTTAAAACTGTACTTTTTCTATTAACATATCTATATGTTATTACAGGAGGATTTTATTCCCTAGATGTATCAAAAGGCACATAAATAGATCATCTGGGGACATATTTTGTGCTCAAGAACATGAGGATAGGATTAGAATAGAAATATTTGCCATCTGAGCTATAGTAGGCACCATCAGCAACAGTTCAAATGAAACAAGAAATCCAGGATATACAGTTATTGATGTGGGAGTGCTGCTGGCAGTATTTTTAATTATCATCATTCTGTGTTAACTGCATTTATAAAAAACAGCCTTTCATATTTTTAATACCGTTCACCAAAAGCAACTCAAAAGTATCCAAACACTCATTTTTCTAACCTCTTTTTTTTCTTTCTTTATAATAAAAACAGTAAAGGTCTATTATCCATGAAGTTGCTCATTCACTGCACATTTCCATACTTTGCCATTCATTTTTATTGAAATCAGGCAGCAGTCCGAGAGACCCGCGTTCCCATGAAACGGGGCAGACATCCCTTAACCTGCATGTATCACTTTGTGAGGGAGATATGATCTCTCTGTTCACTACAAGACCACAGTTTTGTTAAGAGCTAAAAAAGACACGGACTCATTTTCCCTTGAAGCTGCTGCCTCGAAACCAGTAGCAAACCAAAGCCATCGCTGCTGCGAACCAAAGGTCACGTTGAGAAAAACGAAACCATGTATGAATAGAATAGGGCTCCAAAGCCTCTCCGACAAATTCATTTTGAGGCTCGTGCTATCTCTTTGAGGGGGTGTGTGTATGAACAGTCTCAAGAGAAGCGTTAACAAATATCTCTGAATTCTAATGTTAGCACCGCTGCAGCATTTTAAACATCAACAGCCTGATGTGCAATATGGAATATAAATTTCTATTAGTGAGAGATCGTATCCTCTTTTACACTGCAAAGTTTGTTATCTGCTTCCCACCTTAAATTAGGACTGGCTCTCTATAGGTAGCAACATGTAAAACAGCATTATATATTAATTCATTGATTCATTGCAGGGCATTTCTCAATTACTCTCAAATGGGGAAAAAAGAAACAATGTCCTTTACAGGGAATGCTCAAAGCACTCTGTCATTGTTAATAATCCTGTATGCATTTAAGAGAATAAATATTTACATTACAAATTTGGGACAGAGTTATATCAGAGAAACGCCTGTCTACATGTAGCATAAAATCAGGAAAGTTTGACTTCACAAATTGTCTTTTTGCTTTTTTCATTAATTTTACTTTAAAAAAAAAGTAGCCTTTCTCAGTGAAACAGAAAAACTGGAGTTGTCTGCTTTAAGCTTGGGAGAAAACAATATTTACTGTCATAGCAGAGGGATTCTGTAAGCAGTGAATGCTTTACTCACACGGCTGACCCAGTATTTGCAGACACACTCCTATTCCATTCAGTGGGAACAGGAAGGCAATTAACTCATCAATTGCTCGTCATCAAGAACACAGAGCTGAAATAACAGCATTTATTTTTCAAGAAAAAAAAGTTGAAGGCAGATATTCACTTGAATTTATATTTATATTAATCTTTTTTTTTTTTTTTCAGCAGAACTACAGGCAAAATATATCTTAGGCCAGTTTTTCTTATCACTGCAGTCTCACTTTCTTCACAAAAGAAGCACCCTGATCTCCGTCTTTTGCAAAGAGCGCGTATGCTCTGTGTGTAGGTACAGAGGATTGCTTAGCATGGCCTCTGCTTTTCAGAGCTGAGGAATGCTTTCTGAAGTCTCTGTCTTCAGTGGCAGAGATTGAGCACAAATTGAAAGCCATGCTCCTTTAAACTTCTGAATTGGAAGAAAAATGGAAATAAAGAAATAAAAAGTATGCAATTTTCAAAAATACATGCTGATAAATGGAGAGGCCTTCAGTAGACAGAGATGTTTAAAAACTGATAGATTTGTGTATCAGTAGCATAATTCAGTCAGATCTACTACAAAGAAACTTCACCCCATAAACTCCACGTCAAATCATAATTTCTTTAAAATATCTTGACTTGACTTGATTCAACACTTAAAATTGATAGAGGAGTCATTGCATCTAGTGTTAGTGGTTCTCCTGGGCAATTAACCTCACTGGAGCATTGTACTTTTCTAACGAGAATGCATCCATTGCTCCTCTCCAACCACCGGGTCTTGGTGTACATTTTGTCTGAAAACCCACCAAGGGTGAGAAACTGCTTCCATATGCAACTGTCTGTTAGCATAAGCCATTTTTCTTATACCCTTTTTTGGATAAATTAAATAGATGGAAATTCCCAAATATGTTCAAAAAATACATCTTATATTAGACCTAAGTTATGTTTTCAAACTTTTTTTCTGAAACCTTTCTATTTTTCCATTGTTCCTTTTTAAAAATGCATAAAATATGGCTATTTTCTCAGCAATAAATTTAAACATATTGAACAGGCTGGCAATTACCTCTCTTGAATAGTTTTCCTGGACAAAACTTCCTATTTGCAGCTACTTTTTCTGATGTATAGGTCAACTAGTTTTTGATCCATTAGTAATAGGCTATGACACCTTTATCTACTGCTAATATTTATCTACATCAGTGTCAAATACCTACAGCATTTTTCATGCCTTTTGTAGGAATCTCCTTCTCATGAGGTTTCATCGTATAATATGTTTTTTGCTTTCTTCTTTCTTTGTTTTTTGGTTGTGTCTTTTCAGAAGAGAAATGGAAAGGAGAGAGTCAAAGAGATAGTGTAAAATGTAAGCTGAGCAGTGCATGGAGAAGAAATGGTTTTTATCACTTCATTTCATAGCTCTGTTTCATGGTTGGTCAGATTGTTTATATAATAAACAGAAACTCAACAAGAAATCTAAATAAACAGTTGTCGGGTGAGCGTGCCTTCCTGTTCACAGCCATATTACCTCCACTTAGGTCTCTCTTTTTTTTTCCCCCCTCCCACACATACTTTTTTTCTTGGCGCAGTGGGCACTGTTTAAGGGGCTCGGGTGGTGTGGCGATGATGCACCTCAATGGTCCCTTCAGTATTTTCGTGACTCCTCCAAGCCATTTTCAGGGATCTGGGCACACAGGACAAAAAGGAGGTCACTGCACTTGCTTGTAATCTAAGTGGAAGAGATGTCCTGGGTCATGGACTGGAGAGGCCTGATTTCACAGTCAACAGTGTTATTTCTCAATCATCAAGAACTATCTTAAAACCTTTTTGCTGTTGTTGGTGTTTCTGCCTTTATTCTTCTTGTAGACCATTCCAAAGACACTCTATGGTCTAGGAATACATTCATGTGCCACAGCACCTCTTCATCTTCATCTTCCACCAAGGTGTTTACACTAATGGCCTTATGTAAGCATCCAGATCTTCACTTACCCTCCTTTTTGTCTGTTGGAAGGTTTTTTTCCTGATAATTCTACAACATTTGCTTTTCAAGACCTGCATCATAGTCAGCTGTGACCAACCAGCACCACAGGCTCACTTTACCTCTCAGTCATTCCTAGACTGTATTGACATATTCATTTCCAGTCCCTACCCATGACCTTATGTTTTGTACAATGTCACTGCTACCTCCGGTCCAAAAGTTATCAAGTTCTTTCTCTATGATACTCCGATCCTCCTCCAGACTATAGCCAGCCCCTAGTTTTGGTTCATCAGCAAACGTCACCATAACCAACCTTCCTTCCTTCCTTCCTTCCTTCCTTCCTTCCTTCCTTCCTTCCTTCCTTCCTTCCTTCCTTCCTTTCTTCTGCCACAGTCACAGGTGAAAATATTCAACAAGATCCAGTCCAGAAGTGACTCCTGAGCGACTGTCTTTCAGGTGGGCATTTCCCATCTCGGCTCTTCTCAGTTTTGTCCCCACTTGAGCGGGCTCCTGACCCACCCTCTAATCCTTCTGCTCATCCCCATCTCTTCCAGCTTAACTGATCGTTACCCCATATCAAATGCATCACTGAAGTCCAGAGAGATGGTATCTAATGCATTTCCTTTGACTAGAAAATCTTATCAAAAAGGAAGCTATCAGGATAGTTTGGCACAATCTACTTTTGGTAGACAGGAGACAGATGGTAAGAGGCAGATGGGGAGGGAAAAAAAGGAAACCCATAGAGAGTGCTGCTCAGCCTGGCAGGCAATGACTGTGGCATGCCAGCACCACAGACACTGTCCTTTTCCTTCAAGTAGCGTAACAGTGGAGGGGTTTAAGGAAGGAAGGAAGGGTTTGAAGGAGAAGAGTGCAATAGCTTTGTGGGTAAATGGAGAACTCATCCCAAATGAGGGGGATGGAATGGGGAAAAGCAATGAAGCTAATGATCACGTTTACCAGCATAGCTGTTGACACATTGAATAATGACGAATGGCAAAGGTGAACAGGAAACACAAATAGTATTCGTTTTTCTCATAGCAGGAGAGCTAAGAAATCAAACAAAACCAAACAAGCCAGTTTTCATTTCACATAATATGTAATTAAAAGAGGGAATTCGTGGAGACCAAAAGCTGAGACCTGTATAGTTCATGCAGCTGTGTGAAAGAAGAATCCACCAAGAGCTTTCCAGCAGAAAGATACAACAGTCCCTGTGTGACAAGCTGCTGGAGCCTAGCTGCAGCAAGCAGTCCTTGGTCTGCTTGTTTTCTCCTTCTGCTCTTCCCTAGGACCTTTGCTCTTAGGTGGTTTTTTTTCTTTATTATGTGGGAACAGATTTTTCTTCTAATTTTCCACACACGTAAATGTTCAGAGCTTCCCATGGATGTTAGACCAGCTTATATTTGGAGCCTTTCTTTTCATCCCCGGAACACGTCCATGAGCCTCAGGCAATAAGATCTACCAGGGACAATCAGTGATCTACAAGTTAGACTCTGCTCTGCTCTGAGCAGTTCCTTGGAAACCACTCGGTCTCGGCATACCTACATCATATCATGGAGCTGCCCATGATTAATTATTTCCAGTATCCCACTGCAATCTTCTCTTCCTCTTTGATCTACATCAATCACTTATGAAAGTATTTTTTTCTAACTGTGCCTCAGGGGCCAATGAGCCATGGTCACTTTACGAATGAGCACTTGAACTCATATTCCCCAATTAGTTTTATTTTACCCATTAAGGATTAATGTCCAAAAGCTCATTGGCTGGTAAAATGCAAATACTTTTACCTTGACAGGAATGCCTAAAAAATTATTTGGAAGTATATTCTATGAGGTCCCAAATGATTAGCAGTAGCAGTGTTCACTAAGACTAAAGACTAGCAAGTAATAAAGTTACTATGCTAAACCAAACCTGCGTTGTGCTTTGATTTCTATTTGAGAGTTGTACACAACTAATATAGTGCAGTAATACTAAAGCACTATTCAGTAAAACCCTGAGCAGTTACCATTTACAGTATATCATAGTCAGATGACAGCAGGAATGGTGGGAGTTCATTACAGGGACCATGAATTGTTGGAGGTAATTTAGATTACAATTTAAAGTTTAATTTAAAAATCTATCAACAAATGTGAAAGTGCTCGGGGAACATTTTAAAATGCACTTTAATCTCACCAGCACAAATAGCTTTTCAGAGCCCTAAACATCATCACCTGGAAAAACAGTAAAACTTTACTGCATCTTTAATTAAATTACAAACACAAAGGATAATTAACTTTTTTTATTTTTATTTTATTCATGCCATTGTTTCCCTTCAGAGTCAATATCTTCAAGTTGCAGGAACAGGATGTTATGAAGAAGTTTACAGCCTGCACATTCCCCCAGGATATTATTGCATCAAGCAGATGAAGTGCAATACACGCGCACGCACACAACGCACACACAGACACACACACACAGAATTGACAGAGGTACTAGAGACTGACTAAGATGTTCACCAAAGCATGTAAGAAGCTTGGTTTGAAAAAAAGAAGAGGAATGAATCAATCAGCCACCCAGCCGAAAAAGGAAGGCAGACTCCGCTGTCCTCAGCATGTACTGCAGGGGCCACACGGTTCATACCATAGGACAGCTGAGAAATTAAAATTCAGCCTGTTCAAGCTGGCCCCTTGCAGAAGTGAAGCAATTCGCTCATGTCCTGCATTTACGTTGACTTCCAAGGCCCCATCATCTCACCATTATTTCTTGGCATTAAGGATTCAGAGGGCACGTATCGTTCTTCTCCATGTTTATCTGTAGGGCTGTACAGCCCAAGGGGGTTCGATTCACAAGCAGCTGCAAAATCAGGCCAAATTCTTAGTGGGAAAGGGCATTCCTGATGCCTCTGAGCTATTGTTTTAATTTAATTTTATTTTCAACTTGAACCTGTCTGGATTCAAACCTGTATTGGATCATGACTCTACAAATTGCCCTCGGTAAGCCCCCCAGCACTTGCTCATATTGAGATACATGCATTGGCATTGTCTTTAAAGAGGTTTATGCCAATGCATTCAAGGGCATGTTCATCTACACAGCCTTAAATTGTGAGAGAGACATAGAGATTACATAGCCAGATGCTAGTATTCGCATAGCTTAAACTCCAAATCATAAACGCTTGATGTTGCACTGGCTGGTTAGAGATGTGCATAGAAAAAGAACAAGAAACTACTCTAACGTGATGGAAAGCTGCTGCTCGGAAATTTTTGCACAAACTGGGAGCGAGTTCTTCAGAATTCTTGATATTATTAAGGAGTCTGGGTTGAGTTCCTGAAAAAATCTGAAATTAGGCAGTTTTGACGACTTCAGCAATGACGCTTAATTTTCCCTGAAGCCAGCAGGACTACTCACTTGATAAGAAGAAATAAAATCAAATCTGTTTGCATTCATTATCAGTGATTTTACTTCAGGATATGCCTATGTTTCTAAAAGCATAGACTGCAATTTGGTGATATTTGGGCTAATCTGCTGATTTACTACCATCAAAAGAAGTGGTCCGATTACTGCCCGCTTTCACCAGCTGCTGATCCTACTCTGGCCTGTCATGATGCCTCCATACTCATTTGGCCGTATGGTATGCAGATCCAATTTGCTAAGCCAGTGGAAAAAGTCTTTTTTTGTTGCATTGTTTTTTCCTCCAGACTGGCAAGGAAAATTATCTCAGAAGATGCTCATACAAGTACCAAAATGGGTAGGATCACCTGGAGCAGGAAGAAACAAGACAGAGATTGTCCTCTTTCAGCTGCGGCGAGACATTACATCATTTCAACTATATTGTTTAAACAGCCCCTTTGAGAGATCTCTTTTGGGGCAAAGTGCTGGCCACAAGAGAGTTGGGACTGTGAGCAGACACATAGCCTCTTGTTTGGTATCTCTGGGAAACGGGACTTCTGGGCCAGCTTTTTTTGTTACACAATTTCATCAAAGGCAGAGTTCCCCCGTCAGTGATGCAAGCCAAACAGCTGCAAAGCGGTTTCAAAACAGAAGTCATGGCTCGCTAATACGGCCACACAGCTTCCTTTTCAAAGGCAGATTGCTCAAGACACAGGCAAAACAAATTTGGACCTGTCTGCAAAATACAGTGTAGGCATACCTAGAGAAACATCTGACTCCATCACATTATTTCCACTACTGAGGGGAACAACCAAAAATATTCCAAATTTTGGCTAACAGCTTAAGTCAAAGGAATAAAAGACAAGAACATATGTGTTCGGTTACCATGGGACTGAGCAGCTTTATGAAATCCCTATCATGAGCCTTTGCTGCCCTCTGTACATGGAGGAGTTACATGCTCAAGGCATATATATCAACAAGCACCTTCATAAGAGGCACAAACACCCTTCTAAATGTGCTGGTCTGGCTCCCGACCCCAGCTCTGTCGGCACTTACGCACCCAAGCAATAACCTTCAAAATCACCGAGACTGCCTAAGATGCCTGAATCTACTGATTTAGACAGTCTGCACGGCCCCTGGCTTACACACCGAGAGAACTGCATGGTATTGAGAGATCCCACAATAAGGTATATGCCGTAAAGACAAAGTAATGTGTAAATATGTAAAATAAATATTGAAGTGGGGGGGACACAACACAGTGCGATGAGGGGGAGGGAGAGGGGCTGCCATCCTCTGAAAATAAGCGTAGAAGCTCATTACATGAGCAGAAATAAAGAAATGAACACAGAATAAAAGGAGCACCACACAAACTATATATCATTTTAATTAAAATCTACTATCTGCTAAATATATGTACAGCCATTGGATTTTCTGAGCCAATTGATTCAAATAGGTTTCGCAAGGACTCACAGATAAGGAATTAAAAAATAAAATCAAGAGTTTCTTGATAACTAGCCAGAAACTGATCCCCTTTTGGGAAAGTCTTTATTTTATGTAAGTTAATATGGGAGGGGGGTGTTGATCATGGAAGACAAGCCTCTTAATTCCTTTCAAATAAAATGAGCAGGCATGACATGGTGCTATCACAGAAGAGAAAGAGCTGCCTGTGTGTATTAAACGTTAGTGCTTTGCCTGCTTAATTATTGGTTAATCTAGCAATTTAGCATGCTTCATTTAATTCTAATTAGGAGAATTAATAGGCAGGGAATAAAGATTTAAATAGACTGGCACAAAACAAAACTGAGACTTAAACTGCTCTTGGAAAATTAAGTGCTTTTTTTTTTTTAAATACAGTTCCTACAGCCTCACATGTCTCTCCTCAACAGTGCTGCTATCTTAAACGGGAGGGCCTAGGTCAAATGGGTGATTTTAAAATACCCCGGGCCCACTCCTCACTTGACGTTGATGAGCGGAGCCATGCGGATTTACACCAAAGCCCGGGATCAGGGTTTTTCTTTTTGTTCCTCTCTCTCTCTCCGAATCTAGACTTTGGGGTTTGGCTTCCTCCTCTGAAAAGGACATATGATATGGTAGGAGATTACTGTATTATTTTTACACATCTGTCTCACTTTCTGTCTTTTTTTTAAGAGCACTGGGGGTAGGAGATAATTTAGTAGTGACACCGTCCTCAGGAGTTACACACCATTCATGTTAAGTGATGCCTTAACTCGTGGAATTGTAAATTATTTTATTCTTTCCTCAGTCTGATGCCTTCTTTATTTTCTCTCTCCTGGCAAAGCTTTGGGGGATGAAGACACGCTCCTTTTCCACTTCACTAGCTGGCTGCCTTCCATTCCTGCCGCCCCCAAATGTTACAGCCTGATTTGCATGGTGTGTTTGTCTTTGCTAATCAAGCTGCGTACTCTGACAAGTCCTACGACATTGGACATGGCTGTTCTTCTAATTAAGGTGCTAATTGAATTAAATGGCTGCGGTAATGAGCAGATGAGCAGCATAAAAAGTAAAGAGTCAGATAGGCCAATTAACAAAAGAGCTGAGCATAATTATAACATTTAAAATACATGCAGCTCTGTACCAATATTGTTAATTGTTACAGGGGAATTTATGATAATTGGCTCAACAACAGGCATGCAGGCTTAACCTGGGATGAAGCCTGTAATTAAAAAAATGATATTCAACACAAAATGCAGAGCGGGGATAATTAACACTTGATTTACATAAAAGATGTTTATAAAGTAAAGCAGGGTGCTGCACAAATGCTACACCAAACACCAATTCTCCTGCACCATAGCATTTAGCAGTATTACAAAGGTATGAAAGCACCGGCCAGAATTCAAGCTTATTTCAGACCTAAACATGGGTCAAGGCTGACTTTCAGACCAGGACAATGCTTATTGCATTTTGCTCACAGAGTTCAAACAAAATCATGGTCCCCACCCTGTTCCTGTTTAACAGAGCTGTGTCTTAGCTGTAGCCCATCTGTGGCTGCTGCTGTGCCTGCAAAAGAGCACTTTTAGCAGCTTGAGCTGAGCTGCCTACGCTGGTAGCGCAGCTGCCTTGGCAGAAAATCTCTTTCAGTTAACACAAGCTTGACTCTCCGCCAGAGGCTCTACCAGCACAGCCGGAGCAGCCGCAGCCTGCCCAGACCTTCACACCAGGCTCTCACCCAGGGTGACCAAGGCAAAGCCCTAGGAACAGTCCTGGGAGTGATCTGGAGCCCGGGGCTCCATTTGTACCTGGTGGATTATGATTTTTTCCTGTGTTACCTGCAGAGCTGTGTCCTCCCTTCCCCTCTGTTCTCCTTCTCCTCCCAGTGAATCACCGGTTTCATACACAGCCTCCTTCCTCTCCACTTTCAAAGCACAGCCCAGAGAAGATGACATTGGTCTGAATTCTCTCAGGGCAAGTAGGGGCCAGGACCTAAATCTCCCATGGCCTTCTTAAGCTCTCTAACCAGTAAACTAGCATATATGAGGGGACATCATCCCTTACCACTGTGTTTTCAACGAACGGATGTAAGCGTTCACCTTTAGTAAAATATTTAGTTCTTGGAGCTGTGCATATGAAAAGGCTCTACTTTGGATATGCCAGTATGCTTAGCTGTTCCTATAGGCTAGCTGCTAAATTTAGACCGGTCCCTACCTGGCACATTGGTTATCTGGGTCAATGTGCCAAAAACCCAGGGCCAAAACCACTCTGTGAACCCACCCCGAGCAAACTTCTGAGAACACTCACTTCTTTCCTGTGGTTCCATGGACATTCACCCTCAGCCTGCAGACTCTCAGTGGCTGCCAAACACTTGCATTATAGGATGTAGAAATGGCCCAAACTCAGCTGCAGCTGACACAAAAATGCAAAATATCATTATGGGTTTTTTTTCCTAAAAACTGGAAAAAGAGTAGTGACATTGACAATCTCATGCTCCTCAGGCTTGCTGAAGGAAAACTACAAATCATTTTGGTGCAAAATATATTCTGACGCATGTTCATTGCCACCGTGAGATCTCAGTATCTTTATCTCTTAAAGTAATCATTATTTTTTATGAGGCCTATGTACTAGCACAAAAATGTATACTTATGCTATCTGAGAAAGAGCAAGTCAGAACCTCCTCAGTTATACTAAGCGTGTCTCGCAAGCAGATATACAGAATCAGTGGGAGGCATTTCAGAAAAGTACTGAACGCAAACGCGGGCATGTAGGTTTCTATATACTTTTAAGTTTGTGCTGCAGCAGCCATTTATTACCCCGTCTGCTCTCTGCCTGCAATTGCGTACAGCACTGAGACAATTAGTGGCTGGATGCTGTAATGCAAATAAACACATTATGGCATTCATCAGAATCACATTTTGTCTTAATATGCGATGATGTGCAAAGGAGGAAAAGAGCACAACAGCATTATAGTGATTTTTAAAAAGCCTGTGGTTCCTAGCCCTTACCACAGCAATGTCAAAAACACTGAAGGAGCCTGTTGTGAAAGGGTGATAGCCAAACCAACAGGGAAAAACAATTTCTAGCAGTGAGATCATGAGCCATCATCAGCCGGCAAGGGAGGCTGTGACTGAGAGTCTAAAACATTTTGAAGTTAAATGGTAACGCTGACAGGAGAGGTAGCCAGATTTTATCAGCATATATTTGGTTTTCTTTCCTTATTCTCCAAGCCAATAGCCATAAACCTGTTTAGTCCACCGCTTCATCCCTGAATCTGACTCTCCACAGAGAAAATTAGGAATGAACACGAGTACTATAACTAAAGCAGTTTGTAGTCAGTTGTCTGCTATGCATCACTGTACTGTTAATCACCATAACAGGCTCATTTATCCCTAAAGTCTCTTCATGGGTCTTTGCCAGAGAAAAACAATGTGCTAAGCTAACTCTTGATATACATGTCACTTTGGAATACCTTGGATGTGAATAGGCAATAGAAAATTACATTTTGAACCAATCCAGAAACAGAGATGTTGACAACTTGGAAAATTTATGCATACAGATTAAAATAATCCTTTCTTCTTATTTTTTTAAATATCTCAAAATGTGTTAGGGCTGGAACAGAAACAAGCAAAAAGTTATGACATTTCCTCAACGGTCTTGATATTTTAGGCTCTGATCCTGCAAATGCTTAGGCTCAAACCTAAATTAGGGTGTAATTACCTCTATTGAACTTAGTGGGGCTAATCATATGGGCAAAGTTGGGTGTGGGCAGAAGTACTGGAATCAAGGAATCAAGGCTAATTTTGCATAACTTTTGTCACAAAACATGCCTACCAGTAAGGCAAATCACCTCAGTTATACTGAGAGTATAACTTGCTGCATGCTTGCTGCATGACCAAGTATGCTCTGAAACAGTGCATTTACACAGCTGTCCTTACAATAGAACCTTAAAAATAGCCTTTTATTGCAGATGAAGGTAGCAAAACTTCCACACTAATCTAATTTCCCTGACTTTAAAACATGAAGTAGTATTTTCTAGATTTCAATGAATCAAAATATCTATAATGCTTATTCATATGCTATCGTATATTTCACATAGATGGTCAAAAATTCACAAAAAAAAAACCCCACTAAAACAATGACTAAAGCCAGAATATCCAAAAATAGAGTAGCAGTCAATCAGTTGTTTTTATTATTCAAAAATTTGTATGATTCCATAGTTTATACAAAATTCTAGGATAGCCTTTATTTCTTTATTCGTCAAACCTTTTTGCGAAGTAGTGATTGGACAGATGGTGCGAGCTACATGGGTTTTTTTGCCACGTGATATCGTATCTGTTCACTAACAATGAATGCATACTCCCAACATAACTAGTCAAATGTGTATACTTGAAAATCAATTTCAACCGATGTTTTTTCTTACACCAAAATTGCAGGCCATATTACTTAGCATGCAAAAGTTTGCTAAGTATTTTGGCCAATAAAACATTCAGATCCCTATCCAAGGGCTATAAGTCTAATAGCAGGTGTGGTGAACACACAAGAAGCAACAAGTGACAGGAGGCAAGTCACTGGAAAAGATCTTTGGATGTCTCACATATGCTTTCATTCAACCACATTCTCCAACACTTGCCATAGTCACAGGTCTATCCTGATGCATCACAGAGGTTTAAGGTGAAAGGACATTACATTTTATCATGGGATACATAGTAAAGCCAATAGTAGCAATGGGAACAAGAAAGAGCTGAAATATAATCTTCATAGACCATTAGTACATCTCCTGTATAAAGACACGTCCAAAGAAAATATTTCAATTCAGCTCAAAATCTAATTAAATTATGCAAAATAACCATTTTGATTTGATTTTTTCCAATGGAAAAAATATCTTAGTAAACTTAAAACTTTCCCACTACCTACTTCAATTTTGCAGAGATTTAATTTTCTGTTGAGCAGATGATTGAAAAAAGTCCTGACCAGTCAGGCTTGTAATGGTAAAGTCAGCCCTAGATATTAACTCAAGTGTTTGCAGAAAATGACTTAAAAATGAGCAAAAGATTATTAAAACTAGGATTGAATATTCATTGAATTATTTTGCTAAGTTAATACTGCTCTAGCAGCAACTTCAAGAACAGTAGCAGCTGCTCACCTACGTTGTTCTTATGCAAGTAGGGCTACCATAGGTTTCACCAAGACCTAAATATTTGCAGAATGGAGTCCAGCCATAGTTTCCTAGGATGAATATACCCTGTTGGTTAATATTTTCAAATTTTCCAAAGCGTGTAACAGAACAGCAAGCAATATCAGCAGAGTTGACAGCAATATCATTTGCTTACCTGTGCCCTTTCAGATCTATAGGTACATCCTCGTCGTAGAAGTAGATAATACAGAGAGCTGCATCAGTGAACCCAATGACAGGTCTACAAAGGAGGCAGTCACCATTTCTTTGGCTGTACCAGGAAAACGGCCATGAGAGAGGCTCATTACTGATCATTCCAGCAGTGGTTTACCCAGTACTTCCAACTTTAAGAAATTCAGTAATGTGTGAGTCCAGCCAAAATGATAGAGAGATACAATACCTTGGCTGACAAAATCATATGACTCCAGAAGCAGATGCTTTAAGGGAAGGATAACACTTGAAGTGAGATCCCAGCAGAGGTGACAAATATGTCTTTATAGGCTGGAGTACCACAGGATAGACCTGAACTAGCAAAGATCAGCAATGAGGCTCACAAGTTTAAGGAAGAAGAGATTTTTACTGTGTGTTAAAAAACATGTCAACAACCAGAATGTGAATGTCCAGTACAGGGGCTTTAACATGACTGTCTCACTTTCAATCTGGGTAGCATACATTCTACCCCAGCCCACACGTGCTTCAGGTTATGGTTTTCTCCATGAAGATCAGCAGGATACATCCTTGTATCACCTTCAAAGTGACCTTAGGTTTTGTGTTTCAAGTATGCTAGAGGCCTGGTTAACTAGCTCCAAAAACCGCCATGAACAAATGAAGAAAGTAAGAAAAGTATGGCCACAGCCCAGCCTGCAAATAGAAGAAGAAATCTCCCATAACAGGAATGTTTAAAAATAAAAACCCTATAACTGTAAGCTGGCTGTGTACTTTATATGTATTGGGAATCTTTCAGCTGGCCAGAGATGCTATAATTATACTACAGGAATCTGACTATGAATTTGGCATATCAGTTTTGAAAACATGCCCCAGGGTTTCCAAGCTGCCATAATTTTACTTGAGCAGTAATGGAATAAATACAATCTAGATACATGTTGCTGTTCTTCAGCATAACTACTTCTTCAAGCAGATTTACCATAACGCACTCTGAACAGAAAAACTATGGCTCATTTACAAATGTAATTTCAATTGAGGATAGTTTTCCAATCTTCTTTCATTTGAGTCTCAATTGAACTTCTTCTCCTTTTTGATGGCATGATTAGACATTGTGAGAGCTGTTGCAGATTAGTCAAGCACAGAGAGAGTAAATTGGGAAGGATGTTTTATCAGTGCACGTCACAATATATGAAAGCAGATGTGTATGCTCTGAGCTGTTCCCTCAAATTACTGTTATGGAATAATTTAGCCCTTTTGATTCTCACAGATTACTGCTTCCACTGATCGTGCTGTCAAAATCAAAGTGAGCACTTCATTCCGCTTTTATTCATGCCAGATCTATTTTGCTTTCATAATGAGCAGATATTACCACTGCACAAAGAGGATAAAGACATTCACAGTGATAGATAGGCGAGAGATTAAATGGGATCTTTATGACTTCTTCAGCCATCAGTTTTGACTGTGCGATAAGACGAGTCGAGTTGGGCACTGATTTGTTCTTTATTGGAGCCAATATTAGCATGAGCTTACCAGTGCACAGTCTGATAAAATCCATTTAAGGTGGAATCTGTATAACAATTCATGAGTTATAAGAACTTCTCCTATAAAATGCATCTTCAGCAACCTCTGCAAAGGCAAAATAAGCCATTTCAGAATTATAACTCCTTACTTTCTGGGGCAATAATTAATTTTTAATTCTGTGATTTAAGGGTCACATTGGGACTATCAACACTTCTGGAACCACAGGTTTAAATCCTCACTCTCAAATCACCACTTAGTTTGCTGTTATTCTAAGGGATATTTGGGCAACCCCTTAAAAACCAAGCCCTGCCAGATCTACCCAAGTTTTAGAAGTTGTGTGGTAAAGTTTCCCCACTTTAGTTGGCTGCAGGCTTTCCACCTGCCTCACAGTCCTGTTGTGCACACAGTCTTCCTCCCACCTCTCCTCCAGCCTGCAAAAAGAGCAGTGTTACATGTCTATAGCTTGCAAAGTCCTTTGCCATAAAAGGTCCCATAGAAATACTATCAGATAAGGGCCAGTTAAAGTGTATTATAGGCAAATTTGAACAGGGGGTAACTTGGAGCAAACTGGGGAACTCCACGACTTTGATAAATAAAGACTGTCATGCTTCCTTTTCTAATATCTCAGGTTGGTGTTGGGGAGCATATGTTTTTCTGGCAGCACAAGTTTTGCTGGTTTTCATTCTAGCAGCAGATTACAACAAAGTTATGGAAGGAATGGCACCTGAACCATGCTATCTGTCACTGCTCTGGATGCTGTGTTTGCTATGAAAATGGGAGTACAGGAGATATATTTCCATTCTACAGTTTGAGACTCCTGGGACCCAACCCAATTGCTCAGCTGAAGGTCCAAGCACAATGTTTCCTCCTCAGGATTCCCTGTTCTGCTGTCGTTGAAGGAAAGACCTGTTACAGATAAACCTGTGGTCTGGGGATTAGGAGCAGCATCCAGAGTTGCAAATGGTTGCATTAATTATATCCAAATTATCTGTGGATTTTTGGCTAACAAACCAAAGCAAAAAATCTTCCAAGGGACAGATTTTTTAGGAGATCTGACTACACCATGCTTCTGGGATTAATTGTAAAGAGCTGAAGGGGTTGTGGGGCAATTTTCAGTACCAGATGCCAATTCCAAAGCATATCAAAATCAATTGTGTCCCATTTCAAGGCAAAGGTATTTGTGTGCTTAGCACATTTATGTAATTTACTATTCCTCTGGATTATGAGTGGGCCCAAAAACACGAATCAAAGTTGGAATCTCACTGAGTTTGATTTTGTTCCAACCCTTGCTGAAAGACTGCTCTGCATTCTCTGCTGGGTTTTCTTCACAGGGTACCCATGACCGTACCCACGGCTCTCTCTGCATGTAGCGACCTCTTGAGGACTCTACAAATCTTCCAGTCCTGTACAAGACTACTCAGTAGCTGATACTATGCAGTTATTCAGTCAATATCAGAAGCATGTTTCACATCTGTTAAACCAGCACATACAACATAGCCACAAGGCAGGGAACTGATTTTTATCCTTCCTTTGCTTTTATTGTGATGAAATAGCTCAACTGCTTGGACAAAAATATTTTCAATGTCCATTTTTCAGCATGCTAAGGAAGCAGTTGGTTAATACCTACTTCTGAGGGAAGTAAAGAGACAATAACCACTCCCTATGATGACCTGGCTGTACACATCATTTCTTGCATCTGTAATTATAAATTATATATATGTAATTATCATTTGTATATTAGCCAACATTTTATTTCAAAGTATAAGTCCAACTAACCCAATGACATCATGGTAGTGAATGTAGTCCTGTATGATCAAAATAGACAAATTATACCAGGTCAGTGGTTTTTTTGGATCAAGTTATATTTTATTATTTTTTTCATGCACTGAAATATTAAGATAGTCTCAATGGAAACCAACATTTGCTGTTTTCTTCAGTTCTCCAAAATGGCTTTGATTCCTGATGCTGT
Source organism: Nipponia nippon (assembly GCF_047370975.1). NCBI lineage: Eukaryota > Metazoa > Chordata > Aves > Pelecaniformes > Threskiornithidae > Nipponia > Nipponia nippon. The sequence continues at coordinate 8,384,048 of NW_028262380.1, read as the reverse complement.
TCTCTGTTGTGATATAATGCAGCAGATATAATGTCCTTGACTTAAAAGGACAACCATCTATCTGTGTATTCAAGGGACTGTTTGCTGTCCACTGTTTTCAAATATTTTTTTTTAAATATTTTAATTTTTTTTTTTTATATTTTCAAATAAATACCATTGGAGGAAATAAAAACTTTTATGGACAACTCAAGAATGCCAAGGCTGAAAAAAGCATAATACAATCCAAACCTAGATAAATGAAGCATTCGGAAGCAATCATTCACTTTACAATATAGATCATCTGTATTAACAGACAGGTGAATAGAAAATTGACAATGGAACACCCACACGAAGTTCACATTCAGCCTCAGTTAGAAGAAGTGCTGAGCTCTCTCATCACTGAATGAATTCAAGGAGACCAACAGGTCCTTGCCATCTTATATTTATAAGCTTATAAATACAAGCTCTGTCACAAATGTGGTATTTGGGCCAAATTTACTACCTATTTTTTACAATTCATGGGTTTTCTGAGAAAAAAAGGCCTGATCTGATCTGTTTTGTTTTAGGACAATAAGAAAAGCACAGTTTTGAGATAGCAGTTGATGCTTTCAATTAAGTCAACATCATTCCTTTGCACGGACAGTACAACCCCAAATACACAGGCAGTGCCCTCCACCATATAACATCCCAGATTAAGGTTGGCAAATGACAACCTCTTCTCATTCTGCCTTGTATTACCAATATCCTGTAGGTAACAGTCATAAACAATTTTCTTGTATTCATCTGTGAAAAGACAACTCCCCTGTGCTCTTAAACAGCTGGGGATAGATGACTGTCTCCAACCCAGTCAGCAGTGCTGACCAGAGGCAGGGTGATGGCAAGACACATGTCCTTACAGACTGTGGTGGCAGCTGCATTACAAGTATATGCCAGCACAGAAGAACCTGTCAAGAAAAAAACAACTATCAAATGGGTCACTGCACCTTGCTGTGCACATCTTAATGTTCCTTAGCACGTAAAATCCATCTTTTCTTAGGCAATCAGGGAGTGAATTAAAAGAGCTCTTTAAAACAATCCTGTACTGGGGACATCTACGGGAATTAAATTTATACCAGTGAAAAAGTTCTTCCATAACTTGGCCTTACTTTTACTCATCTGAAAGAATACAAAGCGACCCAAGATATGTAGTTTACTTGGTACTTTAAAAATCCTCAGATGGCATAAATACTTTAACTGCCAGTCCCTCTTAGCGAGAAACCAAGGAGGATTCCCCACTGTGATTATAGCAAGAGGCTGGAGAACTGAGGCAAGGTTTTGGTTCTGTTGGACAAGACAATTTGATCTGCATCTCAGTGCCTCAAGTTTAATAATATGTCATTTCCTCTCTTTCTCATTTACTTCCATTTTAATTTCATTGGAGAAACTACTGTCTTTAAACACCTATAAAATCAGCATCACCTCTATATACAGCGGTTTTGGCGTTAGGGTATTATTAATAGTGAGATTACAAACATAATTCATAATGCTGGCTTTTCTGTGAAGACTCGTGTGGGACACCTGCTGTTCACACCTGCTTTAGGATAAGATTCCTCCCAGACACACACACATGCACACACCTTCTGGCCTCAGCAAATATTTGGTATACAAATGGGCTAGAGTATAAATACAAGAAGAGATACAAAACTGTGAATGATAACTTTGCATACACATGGGCATCTTTCTTCCAGACAAAGCATTTTGTCATATCTCTTCCTCAGCTTCCCATCCTGTAAAATGAGGATAATCATAATTATCTCATTGGCATGGAGACAAATTAACCAGTCTTTAAGAAGTGCCATAAGAGCTTTGTATGGTTTGTGTTACAGTAGCATAAAATATGAACAGAAAGATGATAAACGAATAATGTGGCAAAGGAAGTTAGTGCAATAGGAGTAAGACACCCAGTCCTGGAAATGCAGTTGAATGTGAAGCCTGGGGAAACTCAGTGAGTATTTGATATGGCAATCAAAAATGTATCTGATATAAAGCATTGCTGTAAGAACGATCACAGTCATTCACAGTAAATGTCATTAAATATGTCGACAATGTGATTTGTGCCAGTGTTATGGGATTGGCTTACTCTGTGTCTGCTACTGCTCACTGTGTTAATTGCCATCAGTAAATCATTTTACAGCTTTGGTATGTAGTGGCTGGGTACTTGGCGTAAGTTCACAAACTTCTAAACCAATGCCCACAGCAAACCTTACCTGAGTGGTGCAGCTTGGCATGGAAGACTGCTCGCCACCTTTCCAGACTCACACCGGGCACAGCGGTGCCATGTACCTGGAGCATGTTCTGGATGGCCAACGGCAGCTCCTCCTGCCCCCAGCACCAGGAGCCTTCACGCAGTTGGCCACAGCGCTGGGACAATCGCCTATAGCACAGGCCCATGTCAAAGACATTGCCATGACCACAGCTGAGAACATCTGGATTGAACTAAAACTTAATCGGGATGACATTAAGAAATAGTAATGATTTCTGACATGAATGAATTATGGCTGGTACCATTCTCAGAAGAACATTCTTATCTTTGCTAAAGTTGCCTTAAGGAGATAAGGAAACACATTAAGAAGGAACCTGAGCCATTATTCCAGCTAAAAACCAAGGTGCTCAAAATAAAATATCATCACATTGAAGGATTAGTGGCCATTACTGCAGGTAGCTATGTGCCATATGCTGAATGCTGTACCCGATTGATGCTGTTTGTCTACATCAGTCTTAAAAGGAGACATTTGTAAACAGAAATGTATCCAAAGGTCAGGGAAATATGGCTTTCATGGACAGTGAATTGTCAACATACCTGAGAGACTTGTAGAAAAGAGGACCATCTGGCATGAGTTATTTGTATGTCATTTTACACTCCATAGAGTTGAAAGCAGAAGAAATGAGAAAATACAGCATTGTGAGTTAATACAAATCTTTCTGAAGCTATGAAAGTAGCTTCTCATTCATGTTTAACCCAAAAGAACCATTAATGTCATAAGCATATGGCAAGATGTAAACCAAAATTGTTCATGTGACCTAATACACTTCCTTTATAACAGATGTAAGATGTCCAGGACCCTAAAGCATTGGTGAGAAGAATTGTTTTTGTGCTTGTATTCATCAAAGAAATAGCTAAAAGGCCAGACTAAGAAAGAGAAGGGGAAGGACATGTCCCAGCTTCTTAAATAGCACGGCCCTTAGGAAAAGTCTTAAGAAAATTGAGAGTTTGCTGTTGACCAAGTGTTACCTTAGAGAGATTTGGAGTGATGAGAAGCGACAGCAGCTCTTGGTGCCTGGCTCCTGCCCAGTTCAGGGACACAAGACAGTGCAGCCTTTGTACATAGACTGGAGCAGATGTTACCACAGCCCAGTCATTTATTTATTAACCTTACAGGAGCCATCCACAGAGCCTCGGGTGAGTGCTGAGAACAAAAAAAAAGTCACAATAAGGGATGCCTGGAGAAAAGGAGGCTGAGGGGAGACCTTATCACTCTCTACAACTACCTGAAAGGAGGTTGTAGCAAGGTGGGTGTTGGTCTCTTCTGCCAAGTAACAAGCGATAGGACAAGAGGAAATGGCCTCAAGTTGCACCAGGAGAGGTTTAGATTGGATATTAGGAAAAACTTCTTCCCCAAAAGGGTTGTCAAGCACTGGCACAGGCTGCCCAGGGAAGTGGTTGAGTCCCCATCCCTGGAGGTATTTAAAAGCCGTGTAGATGTAATGCTTAGGGACATGGTTTAGTGGTGGACTTGGCAGTGCTGGGTTAACGGTTGGACTTGATGACCTTAAGCGTCTTTTCCAACCTAAACAATTCTATGATTCTATGATTCTATGATTCTATGCACAGTCAAGGAGGGTCCCTGCCTGGGATGGGCACAGGCAGTGACAAGGAGAAGCAGACACCACCAGAATCATCAAATGGGGAAAGAGATGTCTCTGCCTTCCCTCTCTCCCCTGATTTGCAGCAAATGTGTTACCAGTGTCGCCTCTGTCACAGTCCTGTGAGCCCGTGTCCCCAGAGTGTTAGAGTGAGGGCTGTGCCATAGAGCAGGTACAGCCTTGGCCCGGTGCCTTTGGGCAGCAAGGCACCTTAAAAGAAGACCAACACATTATATTTGCACTAAGACTCTTGTGAAATCGTGTGAGCAATCTGCATTTGGGTAAATTTGTTGCTGTTTTGCACTTGGCAAATACGATGTTCTTAATTGCCATGTTGTTGTGCCTCTCACAAAAGGCAGGGATGATGGACAGCACGCGACCACCATGTCCTTCATACCAAACATGCTTCTCCTGTCCATGTTGAGGAGCATGGGCAGACTCCTGTGAACAGTGTTGTTTAACTTGCTTTTGAATGACACTCTGCCATTTAATAACCTCTCCGGTTCCCTGATTTAAGCTACTGTCACAGTTTAAATTTTCAGCAGGGGAGGAGCCAAGCCACTATAAAAGTAAAAACCAAAATGCTTCAGAGAATTAGAAGAGGAAAGGAAGAAAAACAGCTGTTCCTGGTGTTAAATTCACTGGCAGTAAATCCCTTTCTTTTTTCCAGTAGTTTTTTCCAGAAATAATTTACAGTCCAAAACGTATCTCATGGCATACAAATCAATCTGTATTGAGCCTGCCTGCCATTAGAGAAGGTCCAGAAGGGGAAAAAATAAAAATGAACTGTAAATAGTTGCATTGTGACACATTTTTCACTTTGAAGATGTCTGTAATTTATGTGGTTCACAAAGTTTAAATGAAAGTCCAAGTTGTCCTGATGATGATGGCCTCTGCTCTGCAGTAAGGCCAATGGACTACCAGGGAGGTCGTCACTGCTGCAGAGGATCTGACTCTGGAGATGTGCAGATGTCCTCTGCTTGGTCCCGAAGCTGCAGCAATCCTAAACCACGCAGTGACAATTAACACCCGCAAACAGTCACCAAAACAAGGCTGTGCTGTTTCACCCCTGACTCCAGAACAAAAGCAGCTCCCTTTGGTCCCACCAGTGTGTTTTAAATACTTTGATAAAGTTTCCACCTTAAGGATTGCAGGGAGGAAAAAATAGAAAAGCAAATTGCAGAATGTAGACTGAAGTACTTGCAATCCTTGTGACAAATACTAATGTATAAATCAGCAGCCCAATCCAGGCCCGGGCCGCTGATCATGTTCTTTGCTGAAATGTCACCTGTTCCTATCTAACGATTTGCATAATGCAAAGCTTCTCACTCGTAAAATACAGATTAAGAGGGGAAGCAAAGAGTCATTCTCGAACCGTGGAGCCATTTCAAACAAAAAAAAAAAAAAAAGAGTCTTTACTATTAACCCTGTCATAGCCACAGGCTTTATTTCCCCTTTTTGCATTTGAAACGATAGCTCCATTCGGAAAGGAAAATAATCAGTTAGATCCAGCCTCTCCTTTTTTATTTGTTTGCTTCATTTCTGTTAGACTCTCAAGTTCAATATGAACAGAAGTGAAATAATTAAACCATTTAACACTGGAACTTTAGTGAAACATTTAACTGGTCTCATAGATCCTGTCTGAAATGCCTGGATATCTCCCAACAGATTCCTGTCAACTTCAATGGGATAAGGCTCTAGTAGCTATTTTGAGGAAGTTCCTTTACTAATTTTTTCCCCATACTTTTTAATTTACCATAAGGTGTATGTCTCTGAGTGCTATCTCACTGCCTAGGAACAAGGGGGGCTTTTTTTTTTTTTCCCTGCAGTGAAGACAACAGCACTTATGGCCACACAAAATTCTTTTAAATCAGCTTTATGCAATGTTAGCTTTATATTGCTAATAAAAAGCATTCAGAGTACAGCTGGAGCGATGGACACGAAAATCGGAAGGTATGTTGAACTGAATACTTCAGGATTGAAAACAATTCTAATTGTTAAAGATTAAGATGAGGCTTATCCTTTCCCACATTATCCTAACAAAGACTGGTCTCCTGCAGGGTTCTCATTTCTCCCTGCAAGCAACTGGTCTTGGCCATCATTCATTGGGCTTGGAGCTGGCAACTCCTTTGCTCCAACTGACTGTACTGTTCTGAAGCAGAGCTTAAGTTATTCAAGGGATGGAGGCTGTTTTCTTGCAAGAACTTCAAACTTGCATATGCACGTATGATGCTACAAGGTCAATGCTATAAGCCATGGTCCTGACTGCAGCATGTGCCGTATCGTCTCCCTCGGGCCACTTGTGTCTGGCAAACCCCCTGCCCAAGCCATTTGGCCTAGGCAAGGCATTTATAATAGTTTAAGATCTCCATACCTAAAAGACAACTTCTTTCTCCACACCGTTGTGACAAGATGGGAGATGGAAGGACGTGCTGATGCTGCCACGTCCTGGGTTTGATGGCCTGCAGGGCAGCGGTGGGGGATTTTCAGAGGAATGGGTTTTATTCTGGTGTTCCCCACGAGGTTGCCAGCGGCCAAGCCCATTAACCTTCAGGGAATGGTTCAAAGCTTATCTATTTTCTTGTGGTCCTGAACTGCAAGTTGCTGAAGTCTCCTTGCTTTCTGTGGCAAGAGAGGGGGTTTAATATGTCATGCTGAGCTTGCTGCGTCCCACTGCACCACACAGGCACTTCTGTTTCTTTTGGGAGGCTGCATTTGTTCACTCACCACTGATGAAGGAGTTTCATTAATTTTTCCTCAGAATTTTTAAATCTCGGGGAAAATAAATAAGCAAACCTGAGCATAATAAGGTGTAACAATAAACACTAAGGCTGCAGCCCTTTCTCATAAACACACCCATAGGCAGGAGTAGCAAGCACACTACTTGCATGACTAAAGATTGAACCAATTATTTTAGGATAAGGCAGAAATCTTTGAAATATTAGATATTTTCTGCTTATTTAGAGACACTTTTCTGGTGATACAAATCTGAACAAGAGTATGAGTTTGAAAATAACCTGAAGTTTTAAGAGACCTTAGGGAAGAAAGTACGGTAGAACTCATAATGTTAAAGACTTGCAGAGGTCACATAGGAACAAAAGCTCTTACGTGATGCTGGAAGATGAGTTTAGACATAAAATTCAACACTGATTTCCATGGGACTCATGAAACAGCCTTTCCAGAAAATCTCCTGAGTCCATCTCCTTATGTCTAAGAGAGAACCTTTCCCACTGAGGGTTACTCCCCTCCTTACTGCCTGTTTTCACAAAACTTGTCAGAAATTTCTGTGACCTTATCAGTTCAGTCAAGATTGTCCAAAAATTGTGACAAAAACATGGACAAGCAATGACATACAGAACAGGAATTAATCGAAACAAAGTTAAATATGGAAAATGAGGAGATGCAGCTGATGAGAAGAAACTGGAAAGAGGGCATCAGAGACAAATTTTATATAGCTACACCAGAGAATTTTACATAAGCTTAACTATAGATCAGTCAAAGGATGGGAATTATATTACCGTTTTTTCCCTCCTTAATCTTCTCATTTCATAGTTCATTGTTCAAAATCCAGTCTGAAAAGAGATACTTTGTGAAGTCAAGGGCAAGAATATAGGGCTCAGAGAAAAGTAACTTGGAAGAGAATCTAACTAGGTTCTAAGCACTGATGGCCATGAAGACTGCCAAAGGGACATTGCTTTGTAATATTTTTAATAAAAATAGGCACAACTACTATACAAACACTAAAAAAAGTTACTGGGAATATTTTCCTATGAACTGTCTGGGATCACCTCTTCTTCCAGGTACTTCTAGCTTTCCGATGTGGCATAGGGAGGTAGAGAAATGTGAGAATAACATTAAGGAGGGACAGACTCCATTATACCTGGACTTTCCCCTCTTGTATCACCACTTTCTTCTCTGTTAGTGACTCTTGATCCCATTGTCATCTTCACACTGGAGAATCTGCTGGCAGTTCACCCTATAGTGCATCCTCTTCCTGGAAGTCTATGGACTAGATGGTCTAATGCATCTTTTCCATCTCACAATCTGTGATTTTTGTCTTTATACAGTACTTCATTCCCTGTTTCCCCTTCCATCTCCTTCTGCAAATTGAGACTGGCTGAGGGGAGGTTTGAAAGAGAATGAACTGTCACTTAAACTCTCCACATCACTCAGTCATTCTTATAAACAGGATCTTATATGGCTTCAGCTCTGTCAGGAAAGCTAAGCCTCTCAAAATTTCTCAATATTCAACATGTGCAGAATAAATTACAAAGAGCAGGTTTATCCACAAATAGTTGTCTTTCAAAAGTAGCATTGCTGCTCAGAGATGCTTGCAGCATGCGCACACACACGCACGCACACACACACACACACACACACACACACACACAGCCTTCAGAAGCTCCAGCACTTCCAAAAAAGCAGCTGCACTGTCCAACATCTTTCCATAAAAGCTGGTGTTTTACATGAGTGTTTGTATTGCATAAAGAGAACTGTAGGATTCTGTAGCTTGATCTGCAGTTAGCATAAGGCTTTATATACCAGCGCCTTCTCTGGAGGCAGGCTATATTACCAAATCTAAATTCTGTCTTAATTTGCGCTGTACTTTTAGGATTATGGACTGCCTTTGACACCAGGAGAATTCATTCCCGAGATCCATCCTGATGCACTTTTTAATGCAGAGTTTGTTGTGCTAACTCTACTCCTCCCACAGCTGAAACTGAGCTATCTGTAGCCACACTTAATTAACACAGGCCTCTTTAATTGACACCCCTTAGCTTCATATAGAGGCTACCACTTATTTATATCTGATGTGGGCAAAGCATGACAATGTTTGCAGCACACCTGGGTAGGCACTGTGCTGTTTGCTGTGCTGCTCACTCACCAATATGATTCTGATATCAAGAGACTCAATGGCAGAGCAGCAGTGAGTATTCACTTCTGGTGAGTATTGCAAGGATCCAAGGCAGCAACACACCTAAATACAGGTTTAAGTCACAAAGTTAATTGCTGAACTGGAACAGAGCTGAGCGCTGCTCTCTCTATGAGATACTTTTCCTAATATAAGAAGTAGATTTTTATATTTTCTGCAGCATTATGTAATATACTTCCTCCTGTTTGTATTCCACTAATATTTCTAAACCTTTTTTAGCATTGTCATTGCTCAGAACCTTTAATCTTATTTTATAGTGGTATGTAGGATTATCATTCTTCACTCTACATTTACCCAAGTTAAACATTGTTTTGCACAAGCTGTCTATACAAAATAATAATAATAAACTTCTTAGTTACTGCTGTGCTTGAGTCCAAGCAAAAAGTGAGCTGCTTTTCTACTCTATTGATAATTCTATTAATCTTCAGAAAAAAAAAAGATGGAGAAACAGACATGGGGAGAGAATAAAATGGGTTGCAGGTCCAATGGCTGTTATCTGAAATATTTAATAACTCTAGCATCACAACTCTTTGGTTATAATTCTGTTCAAAGGAATAGGTGTGATATGATCATTCTCTCTCTTTTTTGGGCTGTTTTTTTTTTTTTTTTTGACAACAAATGATCAAGAAAAGTGAGTGATTTTCCCCTCCAGTTCTTTCCGTCTGCTTCTGTCTCTTGAGAACAATTCCTTTGCTGATTCTTGCAGCTGAGATTACGGTCCCATTTCTAATCAGTTACAGGATGCATTTGTCTGTCTTGAAGTGGGCCAATGTGCAAGATAAATAATAAGATTATTTACTTTTTGTGCTCAGTTACAGTAAAGAATTCAAGTTTACATAAACATCATGCACTGATCAGGTTCGTTCTTATAAACATTTCAAAGGTAAGCTGCTTATTATTTTGTTGAAACTGTAGGATTTTCCTTGCAGATAATTCTTACACTTTCGAGGATATGAAAATCTGCATTAGACAATATCCTGAGGCATCCTGTACAGACCTGAAAGGCAGAGGATGTTAGACAAAAAGCCCCAAATGAGGTTTAAAACATCTGATATTAAAAGCAGCACATTGCATTCGCTTTCATACAGCGAATCTTAAAATTTACCAGAGGTAAAGATTCTAAGGTCAATTCCACTGTGTTTTTGCCAAAAACCACTAAGGAAAAACACAATAGGGAGCAGAAGAAAATATTTTTGTCCTTGATTTTTCCCTTGAATGGAGGCAATCTGCTAGAATTTGCATTTTACACTCGGGGGGGCCCAGTCCCTCCCTCCCGCCTGAACCACTCACCCCTGCTGTAGAAGTCAATGGGCGTTCGGTGTTCCTTGCTGAGGCAGAATTGATTCGCTTGTGTTTCAGAGGCTTATAACTCAGCTCTTTGCGGTGCAAATAAATTGACAACTTTTCCAAACTGTGAACAACCTGCTTTCTCCCTGTAATCTTAGATAATGGAATATATGTGATATATGCATATTATAGAAAACAATATTTCAGTTGGAGGGGACCTACAATGATCATCTATTCCAACTGCCTGTTATCAGCATCTTAGGTTTTAAAAGCAAAAAGAAATCCAAAAAGCATGGGAAAAAAGTGAAGGTTTTATGTCTGTACAGATAATACTATGGGAAGTAATATCTATAATACCCAGATCCCTGACACCCCAGCCCCTGGCTTGGTGTGGGTTACCTGAGAGCAAGCTGTGGCAACAATACTTTTAAAGAGGTATCTGTTATCTGTGGTGCAGTTCATATGTATAAAAACACAGCAGTTACTTTTTCATTGTAGATGTTTGGTTAAGGTATCTGAAAGGAGGGAAGGAAGAATCCTCTCTAATATATTTAGAGCCACCTTGTGGTCCCTCTTTGGATATTTCCTTCACCCTCTCCTTCTCCTGGGAGCTGACAGAGGTTTGATGCCTCTCAGGCACCCATGCGCTGAGGGCTGCTGCCATCACACACCAGGCACTGCCATCCCCCTGTGCCCCACCACCACCAATACAGAGACCTGGGGGAAATTGCCATATGCCTTGCTTATAAGCTTTTTTTTTTTTTGGACTGAGGCAACCTAGTTATTTGTTTAGGCTCCTGCTTCGTAACATGGTCTCCCACACAATATCTTAAAAATATTTAATAGAGCTTAAATAACATGAAAGGAATAGTTAGAGAGCGTGAAGGCAGTCTGCTCTTTCAGCCTTTCCATCCAGTTTCAGCAAGCTGGAAACTGGTGATGGTTTTAGTATTTTTTCCAAATCAAATAAGAGGCTTATCCATCTGTACCATAGGACAATGGTGGTAAAAATTTCTTACAGCATATCTGAAATACTCGTTCACAATGCAGACAGTAATGAACAGATTTCCAACTTGTGCAATAGTTCTGGTTTAAAAAAAAAAGTGTCATCGTACTACCTTCTTATAAATCTCCTTTTTACAAATATTCTAAGCAACATATGGCCTTGGCTCAGTAAAAGCTTTTTACAGGATAACCTTAACATATAAAGTCAGAAGATTATTAATATTTTTAAAGCTAAATAAGTGTTTTGTTGAATAGAGGTCCAAGATTTTTCCTGAGACTTTATTTCTGTTGATGCAGGAGAGGTAAATATGGGAGTCAGGCAGGGCAAGATACATCTCAGTGAATGGATCGCTCCATACAATTTAAGTCAATAACAAAGTCATTTATCTGCTCCTGTTACAGCCCAAGGAGGGCAATGGGCAAATTTGTTGCACAATTCACAGGTGCCTACAACAGATTTGATAATCCATGTCCTGGAAGTGCCTCTCCAACAACTCTGCAGGTGAGCCATCTCCAGTACAGGTATCTAGATGGCAAATTCCAACGCAAGGTGAAATTACTGCTACCCATGGTCTCTGCAGATGTTTTCTCATCTCTGACAGCATCAATAATTTAGGTTTGCCTGTGCATAAATTTAAACTAATATAGCTAAGGGTGTGTTTAAAGGCAATTTAAACAAAGGCTGGAAAACATGGATGTCCTTAAATCGACCTAGAACACCTCAGATTTCTTTACTTCTTTCAAGTGCAGGGGTTTGTACCAGTATAATTTTTAGCTCTGTGCAAGATTAAATTTTTTCCCTAATTAGCACCTCTGTCAAAGCCTCCTGAAGTCAATGAGAGGCTTTTCACTGACTTCATTAGGTTTTGGATCTGCTCAAATCCTTCAGTTCATGACCTGTAATGATTCCAGTAGGCTCCAGTGGAGCAGCACACTGAGCACCACCACCCATACACAAATGTACATCTTCACCTTCCAATGCATTCCCTGATCTACTATTTGCTGTTTTCTTAAAATGTGGCAGATTTCCCACTCCAGCCATAGTGAAGAAGGTGAAGAGCCTGGAAATATGTTGGTACTGAATTGCTTTCATTTTCCTCCCATTCAAAGGGACATCCCATCGGCAGCTTAAGAAGCAAGACATTTATTTTATTTGCATTTGAAAACGGGGGTGGGGGGGGTGGGAGGGCGTTTCCCCCTCCTTGGGATAAAAGGACACTTCGGATGTACCTCGTGGAATTGAATGCACTCTCTTCTCCCCCTGGATGTGTCTATCCAAGCAGCACTGCAAGGCAGTTCCCCCAGATTTGAGCTCAACTCCAGTTCTCCCAGCCTGGGGGCTGCCCATACCACTGTTCCCAGCCCAGGCGCTGCCATAGGCACGTGCCCAACTCATCTCTGCTTAATACAGTCTGTCATGGAGACAACACAGCACGGGTAGAAAAAGGGTAATTTTTTTTTTTGCCCTAATCACGTGCAGGAGCCAGGACATGACCTCTGGAAAAGATCATGGAGAATATTTATAGAAAAGAAATGTCTAAATAGGTCTTAAGAGGGTATGATAGGACTATCCATCCCACAGGGCAGACAGAACACAGAGCAGAGAGGAAAAAGCTCACTCTGAGCTCAGACGCAGCCATGTTACCATGTTACATCAGCAGACTCATGGCAGGTCAGAGCAGGTTTGGAGGTGCCCCTCCAAAATGCAACCTGTACTGCTGATGTTCAGGAATAAGATGGCGTATCTGGGCAGTCAGCACTGGAGATGGAAGAGAAAGGAGCAGATAGGGCTCTGTACACTATGGAAAGCAAATGGAGAAGGAGCAAGAAAGAGAACAACAGCTTGGTCCATGCAAGATGACTGAGCAAGCTGCAGTGGGCAAAGCTAGCACAGAGATGTGGAAAAGAGAAGAGAAGGACTGATCCAGGCAAGTAGGGAAGGCTTATCCCAGTTGGCCCCTAAGTGGGCCGGGAGGGAAGGGGAAAGCAAGGAGAAGGAGGAGAGGCTTTGCCCCCAGGTTTGAGGAGGGGGAAGGCACTGGAGGGAGGTGGTTAATAGACTGCACTCGGCTGCCTCACCAGGAATGGCAGTGACACCTGACTGGGAACTTGGGGAAAGAGATGGCGGCTTATTAAAGCAGCCGGACCCCGGCTGAACCCCACAACTACACGCTAGGATTGCTGTGTGCCCCTTGATAACTCACAGCTGCTGATAAAGTCCACTGGTAATGGCTTTTTGCTAATGAGAAAAGTGCTGCTGATTATGACAAATAGCCTTGGACCAACAGGCTAAGCTGCTACATAGGCTCCCAATTGTCAGTCTGGGTGATTTTTGCATTTCATTATTTCTTTCCTGACGTCCTGGCTCCTTCTATCCTTAACGTACTCCCAGAGCCGTGTGTCACAATTTTAATAACACTTCTTTATCTCAATTTTTCCCCCTCTCTCCATGGGAGCTGGAAACAAAAGGCTGTTACAGAAATAATGTTTAACCTCGCTCATGTGCTGCAGCGAAAGAAACCCCACAGCTATTGTTCAAGAATTAAAAAGGCGTAAATAGGGCACACAGAGCCCACTCAACCCTTAAAGACAGACTTTTAAAAATACCTATTATTACTATTATTTAGAGCCCTTTCATGTACAGTTTCAAGGCCTGCCACGTTCCCTTTCTCTTCTCCTGTGACAAAGGTATAGCACTTATCTAAGCACAGAGAATGAAACCTTGGTGGACAGTGACACCATCTCACTGTTTTGAATGCCTTCTAATAATAGCAATATTATTTTAGAAGGAAGAACAAAAAAAAAAAAAAAGCCATCAAGGATTCAGAATAAACCTGCTATCTTCTTTGCAATTGGTTACAAATCATCTTCTGTCATTAAAAAAAAATGAAAGCTGGAGACTATTAGGTGGGTACAGGAGAACCAAGGCCAATGCATGCCTTAAGACTAGGTGTAAAAATGATGCTTTTCTGCCCTTAAGCTCACAAAACAGCAGCAAACAACCGAAGTTCACTGAGTTCTCTCCTGCTTTCATGTCACTAGGATTTCCCAAAGAAGATCTCTGCTTTTGAGGTTATATTGCTGCCTATGGTCCTTGACTTGCAAAATAGACTGATCCCACTGTGGGCCATCCTCATGTTACCTGCTGCGCTGCCCATCCGTGCTGCCCACGACCTGGTGTCCTGCAAGAGGGACAAGGGGTGAACCACAGCCTGCAGAAGCATCTTGCAGTGGTTGTGGGGAAAGTAGGGGCACAGGAGTCGTGTTGGAGGCAGCACTTGAGCAATTACTTTTTCAGACCCCAATAGCCTACTTGTAAATGTGAGATGGAGGAGATGATAGAAAAACGTTCCTGAGAGCAGAATCAAAGACCTGTGGCAGACAAAGCTGGGACACAGGCGCTCTCCCCATCCCCATTAACTAGTCAGGCAGTGGGATATTTTAAAAGACTGAATGATCAGGGGAGTCTGCAAAAGAATAAAGAGCTAAATCAGTTCAGAGCATGGATTTAACTGTAAGACTGTTCTTCGTGTCTATCACTTGCATTTCTCTTTGTCTGCGATTTTATAAATTGCAGCACTAGAATAACATTTGCTTTACAAGTGTTATAGCTACGTTACATCAGCGACATTAAAATCATCTCACTAGAAAAGAAAATTGAGCTTAAGCCTCTCTTAGTCCCCCTATGATATATAACATGAAAGGATTCCTGCTTTGTTTTTTAAGCATCTTGAGAAATTTTGGGCTTTCTAAGCTTTGTCATCCCAAACCGAAGGTGAGGAGAGATGAATCTTCAGTTAGGTTCTCCCTTCACTGCTATCTCTTTATGCTTTTCTTGGAAAACTTATGAATCATGAAAAATTTTAAAAATACACAAGAAAATTATAGGACCTGTTTGAAGTCTGTTTACTTGAAATATCTTTGTCAACATCCTGTTTTTATAGTTGTCTATAAAGTCTAACTAGAAAAAAACATAAAAAACATGAGATTATCACACCAAAGACTTAAAAATAGTCTTATTTTCTATAAAATTAAATGCTTTTTAACTTTATGACAGAGTTCACTCTCTCATGCTGCACAGCTTGATTATTTGAACATGATTATTATAAAGAAGTTTGCAAACTAGTTTTATTTGCTTTACCACAATTTCTGCTACTCCACAAGAAGAATCTTTGCGGTATTAATTTTATTCATCAGAGGAAAGTTTACTGGATAAAAATAACAAACTCAGTTCACATAAGTAGTGTCAGCTGTGAGCGCTGGTGCAAGATCAGAGCCAGAAAATTAATGCACAATCAATTACAAAATCAGTCACAGAGCAGCAGCCAGATAATAATCGCTGCCTTTGAGAAGGAAACCTTCGCAAAATCCCGCCGTCCCTTCAAGACCCCGTTGGTTTGCTCTAGCTGATAACCTGCTGAAAGTCATCTCTCATCCTGGGCTCTCTGCAGCAAAGCTTGAGGAATATTTTTCAGTCGGATCATTTCTGGGATGGCATTTGTGACACTCATGCACTTCTCCGGTTTTGAGTTTTACTGAATAATATTCCACCAACACAAAATTTTCATGCCTTAAAAATAAAAGTAGCGGCCAGGCTCTGACACCTAATTGCAGTCTTCTCCCTCACATAGTGCCATTGGTTTCAAGTCACTTACTTGAAGAATAGTCCCATTACATTGAATCTAAAGGGCCTGTATTAAAAAAATCCCTGCTGTTCCCCTTCAGCCAACCTCCAGCCTGCCATTCTCCCTCTAAAACGTGGCCTTTCTTCATCCCTTAGAAATACCTGGAAAATGCCTAGAAGAGCATGTGTGCCACTGTAAGAGAAATAAATACAGCCACAAGAGAGGTCACACTTACAAAGTTTCTGACAGCTAAAGAGATTTTAACATTTCAGTCAGCCAAATTTTGGTACTGTTAACCTGGAAAGTTTCAATTATGTCTGAGAACCAGTAAAACCCTACCAGCAGCTAGAAATTTTATAGCACGCTAACCTGAACACATCTAATCTTAACAGCAAGAACAAATAAATGTTCCTGGTATTCATTCATTAAACAAAGAGGAATTAAAACCTGTGATTTTTCTGCTTTTTAACAGTATTTTTTTTAAAAAATATTTTTTTACACTCCATTTATTTGTGGAGTTTTTCTTGGCTTGATAGATTTTTGTGTTTGAGAAGGTGTTTATTCTTTCCTGTACAGAGAAAGCACTTCCCAAAATTCAGGTTTAGCTGCTATAAATGTGAGAGCATTGTTTTAAGGAAATATTTATATGTTTAGGTCTATTGACCATTTATACCATTATTTAAAGGGGTCACAGAAAAGGGCAGTGGTTATTAAAACAGAGAGTGAGCAAAAGCAGGAGAGAGACAGAGGGAGCGAGAGGTAAGAAACTCATAATGGGATTTTTCATGTGGAACAATCATTTTATCTAATATGTCTGAAAATGTAATCCATTACTACTAATTACCATGCTGGCATTGAAATACAGGATCACACTTCCTCCAGATCCAGATAGGGGCCCAAATCTCTCCGCTCATTGTTCTTTCCATCCTACCTCGTCTCCCTCCCTTTCTGCTTCTCCAAGAAGAAATTCAGCCCTTCGGACATTAGTGAAGAAGGGCCCGAGGTCTCCCTATCGTCCTAAAGCAGAAGCTAAACAATATTAGCCAATCATTTTTGATAGATGAAGCATGGAAATTAGTTCCAGAGTTTAACTGATAACTGAAACCACACAGTTACATTCCATTATGGCAGCCTTAATTGATGAGCTCATTAAGCCCATTATTAGAGAAATTGATTTCAAATAGGCACTTAAAACTGGCTGGCAAAAGAAAAAGGTGAAGAGATACCGTACAATGTGAAGAAAGTAACTAAAATACATAATGAAGCAAGTAATTTTATAGGTTTGTTTAATGAAAGCCTCAAGAGCATATTAGTTGCTGTGTGGATTTTAAACACTCATTTTATGTACTAATAAAGCTCTCGTCCATTATGGGAGTTCTGAATGCCTCCAATCTTTAATGCAGCTCTGCTACTAATTAATTAATTAACCCCAGCTGAAGCAATCAATTAGTCATGCAGAATCGGCACTTTAAAGGTCTACCAGGTAGCACTGGGTACCAGCACAGAACAGTGGAAGCAAAGTTTCTTTTTTAATTATTCTTATTTTGCTTTCAGCATAACAGAAAAAAAACCGAACAGGACTAAAATTTAAAAGCTGCATTAGCAACACAGTAAAAATGGGTGATTAACACTCTGACCTTAGATTATTTCAGAGGATAAAGCAGCAGAACACCACTGGGAATTTTAGAGATAGGTTCGAATTGGAGATGCATAGCCTGGCCAGTTATTTTTTGATACGTTCATCTCAAGAAGCCGCTGCTGCTCAGATCAAATGCAGACTGTTGCAAGTTTCTGGGCAGCTGCATGGAAGCCCATTTTCACACCTGGGGGCTGAGAAAGTAAAGGTAGTAATAATAAATCTTCCAGAAGCCAATCTTCAATTTATAGGGCTTATTTGGGAAAACAAAAGCAGACAAACAAGCCCCTTGGTATTAACCCCTCTTGTGTCTTTTGATTTCCTCCTTTTACCTTCTCTTGAATGCTAAAATGTAGAGCCTTTATCCAAAGGGCACTATATAAATGGCCCTTCATTAAATAAAGCTCATCAGCCATGACCGATTAACCTCAGTTGTAAAGTGAGATTGCTGTCTACGTGAGCTTAAGTGTGGATGAGCTGCTTTGCTGGAAAACTGAACTGAGGATCTTTCCACAGAGGTGAATTTGGAGGAAAAGCACAGGAGATTTCACTGAGGAGTGAGTGGAGAAAGTCAGACTGTATTTCTTCTTTGAAGGATCTATTATTGCTACTATTATAGTTGTTATTAGCAGTAATATTGATCTTCTTTTTAAACCGTTGAGTTTGGTCAGCTTGCTGGTACAGTGCTGAGGACTCTTGGCAGAAGGTCTGTTGGTGATGTTGGAGTCAGTGGAACAGCAGACTGAGTGAAGTTCATTCCTGATAAATGCAGGGACATACAATTTTTCTTCAGCCTTTGGACCACATTTATTATTTTCAAGCCAGCTCCAAAAGGAGTCCGATATAAGACTGAGAAGACAACTTAGAGCGTACATGTGCAACATTGCAATCTAGATTCTCACCTCATGTTTTACAGCTTCTTAACCCTGATAGCTTGTGGGCTCAGTAGACATCTGCAGTTCTAATTTAGGCATATGCCTTGTCTTCAGTGGCATTTGGAGACTGGGTAAAGAAGCGCCTGGAATCCTGAATCTAAGCTTATTCTTGGTGCTGCTTATTCAGCACAGGTCCTTCTGAGACTGCATTTTAAGGCCCCCATGCTCTCCTTATGCCCTGCTCAAGGAACTTACAGGCTCTGTCCAAGAGTTGGACTGTGCACCAAGGGCTGGACACCTAAACCGTTAGGCACTGCAGCATCTAAGCATGGGTACCCAAGTCCTTCATTGGCTCTTGGATTTCATTTGTAGATGTGGCCCATACGGTGAAAATTTGCTGGTCACACAAAGTTGGGAGAACTATTCATATGGAGAAGGTCTGGAATATCATACAGAGACCTGCCTGAAACAGTCCAAAATGCAATGTTGTGATCAAGAATTTCTGCTACAAAGAGGAAGATCCACAGATGGAATCAAAGCAGGAGGAGAAAGACCTGAAGGAAAATTAGTCACAGCGTGATTGACAGTGTGAGTGCCCATGCCAGCTCTATGATTTGCTGATCAAAGCAAATATGATTCTAGACTGCATCAGACAATGTATTTGTAAGCAGTACTAAGGAAATATTGGATGTATGGACCCAGCACCAGACTTTATGTTAAAAAAGGAATATAGTTCCTAAAACGACATCCAGGAAAGATGAGTTCACACTGAACTGGGGCAGAGAAAAGTTATGAAGATATCTTGAGAAATGGAAGCCTTTCTTTTTAAGAGAGCTTTGCTTGCTTAGCCTAGCAAAATGAAGGCTGATATGTGATATAGTTCTCCCTATAAATATATCAAAGGAGCATCTTCTCCAGCAGGTAGAAAAATCTATTTAAGCTAAAGGGTAAAGTTGGCACAACTGCAAATGCATATGAATAAATAATATTCAAATAATAAAATTCAAATTGGCCATAAATAAATTTAGACTGAAAATTAGAAGAAATTTACCATCAGAGGTGTGAGATTTGGGAATAGCCCTCAAGTGGGAAAAGTCAGAGAAGGGAATGTAAAGGATTTCAGAAGGAACATTTATTTATGATAGTTTAGGATGAAGACTATATGACCTAGTTGACTTTTACATGCCTCAGAGAGGATCCCATTTCATTGCCTGTGAAGGCTAAGCTTGCTGCACACAGCATCCAAGTGGGGTTCTTGATGCTCTCATTGCTATGTGCATGTGCAGGCGTTGAAAACCATGAGCCAAAGGGATTTGCTTCAGTTGCTTAGAGCATTATCAGACCTTTGTGTGACTGCAACCAGAAGTACAGCCCTCTTTTTTGTCCCTGCTACACTTAAGTCTTCTCCAGTCCAGCTCAGTTTAAAATCAGTGTCATTCCCTTTCTGAATTTATAGCGATGAATGACTGCTGAACTTAGCCTCTTTGGCTGCATGAGGAAGGCAAGATGTTGTCCCACCTCCTCTCTTGAATGACAGACAGCTGGGACATGCAACATTTATATTGCTGATAAACAATGCAAAGAGTACAGCTGACATCAAACACAGATATACTTGTGACTAATTCACGTTCATACATATTCGTCAAGGAGAGAACAGATTTCATCATATGGTCCAAATGACCTGCTACCTCTGTTAGCACGGCAGGGCCAGTGAAGATGCTGAGTTATGTCTCTCTTCTGTGTCACCAGCAAAATAGTCAGTGATCAGTCTGTGTCATGTTCCTTACTGAGATATTTAAGCATAAAAAAGAGCTGAAAGCACAGGTTTGAGTTCCATAGTTGAGTAAACAGCTCTGAAGTTAGAAAAGTCATATTTTGATTTGTAAATTCTGCACATTTGGCCTGGAAGTCATGGAGAGCAGCTAAATTTCAAGCCATTTACTTTTCAAAACAGAACTGCATGTAGTGCAAGAAAATACTTTGGGTTCTTCCTTTTTCTGTATTCGCTTGGTAGATTAGGGTACTACTGTCATCTTTGCCTTCTTTCAGTTGGTGCTTTAGTGTCCTCGTTTCTCTTTCTGTGGTTTCAATCCAGGTGATTCCCTAGACATCAAATTGCTTTGGGGTCAGGCATGAAAGTATGGACAGCACAAAATGAGCAAAGAATTTCAGTTGGTGTGTAGCTTCCACTCGAAGACTGGTTGGACAAAGTTGGATATGGCACACAGAACACTACTCTGTGATCATAAAAACTCCTGCAATTTGAGCGACAGCAGAGATATCCAATGATATGATAAACTCACAAGCTCAAACAGGTTCAATTCTGTGAAAGGCTGGATGATTCAAATACCAAAACCACACAGGTTAAAGATCTCTTAGTACATCTAAAAAAGACAGTATTAACTGAAAACTTCACAAATCAGCCGCATGCCAACATGAGACCATCTTTAAAGAAGGACCAGGAGGTCCTTCCCACACTACCCCAAAGCAGTCTCCAATATGTTAACAGCCTAAGAAAACACATTCAAGATGTACAGATTCCCAAGGCAAAATGCAAATTCAAGGTATCAGTAGTGAACCTGTTCTCACTTCATTAGGACTGTGCGGAATGGAGGCAGGTTGCCTGCGCAGCACCTGCGCTGACTTTATCCTGCACTGCTGGGAAACTGGAGCTGTGCTACATATTTCAGCTTTGTTTCACAGAACTCCAAGTAAAAATACCATCACTTTACCCCTTTATCTCATTTTACATTTGACAAAGTAATTATTTTTACTGCGGCGCAATCTGTTTTCCACACTGTTTGCGCAAAACCTATTGTTTTGCTAAGGGTGAGCCTTTTTAAACTTAGAAATTGTGAATATGTTTGAACACTAAGAAAATAATGTGTTTAAAATTTAGACATGCTGAGACCAGAATGAACATAAAGTAGCACATTAGGGAAGGGATAATGAAGGGCAAGTGACTATTACAGCCATAAGGACACTGTTAGAATGACGGTAGTCTGCGATGGTTCACTTTGCACTGAAATAATGTAGGAGCACTCGCACTGTGAGTGAAAATTTCTTGGAGCAGAGGGAGAACTCATCAGCTGGTGGACGGTAAAGCTGAAACCACTACAGCAGAAATTAGCATGTGCCCATGTCCCAGGATTAAATGAATCTAAATAACTATTAGTGCAAGTATTGATGGCACTAAGGGAGAAACAGAAAAGAAAGTGAGTGTTGTAAATAATTTTTTTTTAAAAGAGACAACTGAGTATAAAGGCACAGATTACAAACAAAAAGAAGGCATAATGCCAAACATAGGACAAACATCACCAAATCTTATCAGGGACTGATGAGTGCCTGATTCATTCAAATCATTCATCTGAGAGAAACCACTAGGGATATGAATCCAAGCAGATTAGAATCAGTTGAAATATTAGCTTGAATATATGAGCATAAAACCTCTAAACATCACCCTGGTAAACAGGCTTTATACACCAGGGCTGATTGCGAGCTGCCTGTTCATACAGTGCAGAGAATGAAGCCTAAGACAATCATGTTTCTGATTTCACGCAAGTTTTAGGCTTGTGTAATTCCAATGGCTGATCCAGAGTACACAGACAGAATAATTGCTATTTGAAAAAGAAGAGAAAATAACATCTCCTCTGTTAAAATGTTCTTGTTTCATAATCTCACTCCTTACTTTTGATACCAGATATTTGATAGTAGTTTTGGAAGATTTCCTTCACCAGCTGAATTCAAAGTGCAAATGGATCCAATTTCAATTTGCTGTTTTAGATACCACAGGACTGCATCCAGTGTTGAGCACTGTCCCACCAACAGAGCTCTCCATCCTGAGCTGTTTGCCCATGCTCTTTGTTGTGAACTTCTTCAGCCCATGGAGGAGCACACTTCAACACATGACATAGCTAATCACCATTTATTTACAGAATTCAGGCCAAAATTAAAGGAAAAAAATCTCAGTGCTGAGTCAGCTAAGCCCCATTCTGGCCCAGGAGAAACTCCTTATGTCCATCCAAGAGGCACACACATACCATGTCCCTCAGAGAGGCTGGGGACCTGCTCCCTGTGTCAGCCATGCTCACTACTGTTCAGCTACAGCTTTCTCCTCTCTCTCCAGGTAGAATCACTTTATTCTCTGCCTTGGTACCAAATTGCAGTTTCTGCTGTATTAATCACCACTGAGTTTCTGGATAAGGTTCAGGACAGGGAGGTTTTTCCTCTGGGAAAAAAGGCGCTGCCCAGTGTCCTGGGACCAGTAAGCTTCTTGCAAGAAAAGTAACTTTAGAACAGGAGTATTTCAGATAAAAATGTAGATTAAACACTAGGAATGATGTTAAACTTGACGTTTGCTTACTTTGCCCCAGCTGTGGTAGGCTTTGCAGTAAAGCTTGTCTTTTTTTTGTGTCATCTTGTGCCTTCACACACTTTCCAATGGGTATTTGGACTAGAGGATTGTTGTAGGTCCCTTCCAACTGAACTATTCTATTCTATTCTATTCTATTCTATTCTATTCTATTCTATTCTATTCTATTCTAATTTCCTTCAGTTCCCACTTTGCCCACAAAATTTAAGAAACTAGGCTACTATGAAAGACTTGAGTGAATAGGTCTCAGACCAGAAGATCGTCAGTTATTAACTGACCTGCTTTACCACCACCAAAACAGTCTAACTTGGCAAGCCATGTACAACTTATCTATTCACCACAACAAATAAAACCCATATTTCAATATAAATTCATGTCCCTCTGTTGACCTCTAGCGTCCTTGCCACTATTGCACACGTGCCAATATACTGCACATGGCCACATCTGGGATTTTGCTGTCGCCTACCAGCACCATATCTGTCACCCAGGACATGTTCTAGGGCACAGAGATGAGACTGACAGCAAGAAACATTTCCTTGGGACAGGGACCATCTTCAGGTCCATGTTTGTAGCTCTCCCTAGACCGTGGCCTTGATTTTGGTACAACATTTAGGACACTCCTACAAACAAACAAAATGCAGGGCAAAAGTAAGATCAAAGGGGGAAAAAAACTCTATCTTGCCATTCTACTGATAACATGATAAATAATATTAATGACCAGAAGTGTGTCTGGGGCTTTTTAGGAAGGCATGATCCATGTCCTGAAGGGCTCAGGTCCAGCAGGGCAGCTGCAAGGAGTGGAGTTGCAGGGTTTCTGCTATGGAGCCCTTTCCTTCTGAAGCTGCGGAGAGCAATTCCTCAGCATGAGGAGGAATAACCCAGTCCCATCTATGCTCTGTGAAAATTATAAATAGAGACATTCTTGGTTTGAATTTCTGTTGCCCCTTAGCTGTGTATGTCCCCAACCTTACGGTTGCACATGATAGAAAGGCAAAGCAGGGAGTTCGTAAGCTTAATAACCACTTGACTTTCACAAATACTTTCTGCTACAAGATGCTGAACAATTCAAAAATGTTCCAGTATTTATATTGCATCCCAGATTAAATAACTGTTGTCATTTTCTGCCTTCATTGTTTTAATAGTCAACTCAATTGAAAATAGGCCCATTAAAAGTATTCATTTGTAAAATATTGCACTATAGCTATTTTTTTTTATTTAGCAGTTCTGAAAACACCTACCAAGTGATTGCCATTTAAAACCCACTTAAAGGCCAATTTACACAACATTTGTGCTTGTGTAAATAAGGTTTGTTGTTATGCTAATGTACAATTGCACCACTTGTGCTGTTTTGAAGGATAATTCACAATTTTAAATTGTGCTGTATGACAGAAGAATTCAAGGATGTTTTAATCACAGCTTTTGTTAGCATTAATCAGATGTAAAAGCACATACTGTTTGCCTGCTGCTGAGAAGCAGGCAGTGCAGAGACAAATGACTGAAAGGATATTTACAGTTTTTCTACCTCTGATTTCCAATTAAACCCTGGGTATTTAGTTAGTACTCTCAACTGGAAGTCTCATGATAGAGACAATACACAGGAAGATCCATAACACTATTTGAAAAAAAACCCCAAATAAAAACCAACCTCCACAGATTTGCTAACAGTAGTGTTTTTATTTCAAACAACCGTAATTTTTCCTCTGGGCATTGCTGCAGATTATGCATTTTCCTTCATGATTTTTTAATGAAGGACTAATTTACCTATTGTCCAAGTGCATTATAGACTGTGAGTATGATTACTTAATTCAGCACAAAATCCACCATGTCAAGATTAATTCATATTTACTAAATGTTTATAAATTAGGTAACTAAATCTTCATGGATGAATGCCAACTTGTACTAAGACTTATTTCTTTTCTTCATAGAAATTTCCGTAAGTGCTTATAGCTATTCTGAGGAACTATCAAGAACGGATAGTAACAATATACTTACGAATCATCTGCTGAGACCATAGAAACTCTATAAAGCAGGATTTTTTTTTATTATTATTATAGGTTTGTACAGTGGCTAGCAAAATAGGATCCTAGTGCATGACAGCAGCAGCTATGGGCTACTGCAATGCAAATAAATACTAATAATGTGTATACATTAGAGTACAATCATATAAAGGTTGGAATAAATATAGTAGTAATATTCCTTTGCTCTCACTCATTTGAGAGCCAATCTGCATGTTGTTTCCTCTTCAGAAACCCTTTCACAATGTGTTTAACCCAACCTCTGGATTGGGCTGAATTTAAAAATGTGCTTTAATGGCTTCTGTTCAGCTGGTCCCCTCAGACCCTGTTCAAAAACTCCTATGAGCCCAGCAAGCTTTTATTTACCTGCGTATTTCATTCCCTGGCACAACACCCTGTAATCCCTGTGTATTTAACCATTTAAATGTAATGCAGGTATAACGGACAAACACTTCAAAGCATTGGATGGGCTTTTCATTCTAGCAATCCCTCTTCCAAAAATCCTTCACTCTTTATTCTGTTGCTGCCGCTTGCTTTTGCAGTCACTGATCTGATCCCACCAGCTCTTCTCAAACTGGCCCTGTTCCTCCAGACAGGGACCCCAGCCACTGGCATTCACACCAGCGGTCAGGCTTTCAGGAGTATATCCCTGCCCTCTTTTGGGCTCGAAAGGTGTCAGTCTATGTGGCTTTAAAGCACTCATTGCACCATTTGTGCTGTGATGATTAAACAGTACAGGACACTCTTCTATCAAATATCTATCATCTCCTTGCCAAGATCTGTCTCTACCTTGCACCCACCAGCAAGATGTAGAAGCAGCATGTCCTGCTACAGCAATATTTTTCCAATCTAACACAGTGCAGGGTCCATACATATTGCATTAGGTGGTTTTGGATAGTCATTTGATGACTGGGAAACAGGCCGGGAGCCACACAACAAAACCCACCTACAGTGTAGCACTATGATTTTCAGGAGCTGAGCTATCATATGCCTCATGCATACAATGCTGCAACTTATGCTAACACAAGGTTTAGGCAAGCTGACTTTTATTGCTGATAAATTGAGGCTCAAGAACATGCTGCAGTGCAATGGGTGGAGTGGAGCTGGTCATCTGTCAGCCAAGATATCAGCTCAGACTTTATTAATATTCATGGTTGAGAAGGCTTCCTTGGATTATGTACCTCTTCAAAACATTCGTTCCTGCTCAGTGTCAACACTTAAAATAGTGATTTTTAGTAGTGTCACTATAAAATAAATTCCCACACAAGCCTTTGTTGCAACAATGAGGTGTATGTTCCTTAACATAGCTCCTTGCCTATAATAAATTTAATCACCCATCTTTTATGGAAAACCAGGGAGAACGTAGGCATAAATTGTCGCTGATCTGAAGGAAGGAGGCAGGTTTCAGTGCTGCTAGAAGCTGTCCTCAGTACAAAAGAATATCTCCAAGTTTTCCCCGCAATGCTATTTCCATGTTTTCCCTGCTCTTGTTTCCCCTTTAGCTAAGCTATCACACAACGGACAGCCAGAGCTGTCTCCCCATGCATAAAGGCTGCAGAAGGCACAAGGCAGGATGGCCAATGCAGGCTGTGCATGGAAAATGTGGAGGATCCGTTCAATCCCTGTAGGTACAAGAAGCTCCTTTGGAGCTGGAACAGCTATGATGTCCTCAACCCATTCAGAGATGTTTAGGTGGCATTCCCATATCCTAAACTTTGCTGTCCTTGAGAAAGGCCTGGATCTCAGGAGAGTGATAAAAGGCTCAGCCAGCCTTCTGAAGCGTCTCAGACCCTATAGGGTTGAAACACTTTAGAAAACACCCTTGACAATATATTAAACCATTTCTGTCAATGCTTCTACAGCTCATCTGATAGATACTAATGGCTTCAACCAACAGTCCTATTTAGCATGATTATTGTTTTCATTTTTTAAAATGCACGCCATGCTCAGTTAGTGCTAGACACACCTTCATTACTCCTATCTGTTTGGAGAATCACAGCCTCCAGACTGACATATGAGACATCTCAGGATGGCTGAGAAGCAGTTCATTACGTGAATACATCACATATCCTGGTAACATCAATTGCAGTAACAATTCTTAATGCAGCTAATAAGGTGTTAAAAGTCTCTACTGTTTTTTTGGTTATCTGACTTGTTTAAGATACCAAGCTGGGTTTTCATCACTCCTCAATTGGAAGGTTTAGCAGATTTAGTCTTCATTAAAAATATATATATTCTCTAGGTATGCATTTTTTTTCAGAGATTCCTCTACCCTTATAAAGCAAAGTGAAAAGTGCCATGGAATTACTGAGTACAAAATGATCTGCCAGTTGTAGCAAATACAGATTGCAAGGCACTTTCCTGATCATTGACAGCTGTGGGTGTTTATGTTGCAATCCTACAAACAAATAAAAATCTGGACTACTTTCTTCTTGATGTCAAGATCGGTTTAAAGGAGTAGACATTTGTTACATGAGGTGTAGGCAACAGAATAAATCTAGCACTAAAGAATAACCATTCCAACATCCTAAAGTACTCTTATCCAATAACACCCCTTCTGGATGGCAAGACCTATGTGCTGTCTGTCTATCATTTTCTATAGCTCTCCACATATGGAATTTAGGTCAGAGGTGCCAAACCCATTCTGTGGGGAGGAACCAATTCTAGTTTAAATGATGTCAGATGTTAATCTAAAATAACACCCCCACACTCCATGCACAGCAGATTTCCCATACATATCAGCGGGAAGTTTACATAAAGATTAAAGAAAAGGTCTACTCACAACACGACTACATTTACTCAATAAGAGCTCAGTAGCCTACTGGGTCCTACTTTGACCCAGTCTGTGACTTCATCTGCACAAGCACACCTTTTGATGACTGAGTCTGGATTCTGGGCTCAGGAAGCAGTTACTTGTCCATACATTTTCGAACTTTAACTCATGAAGCTCCATCCCAATGGATTGGTCCAATGTTAGCAATCTGCTTCCTTCCCCCTTCCAACTCTGTTTTATGTTGCTCACAAGTCCTTCTTGTGAGACGAGAAATAAAAGAAAAATACAGATAGTTAAAGGATTTTAAAGTAACAGTAATCCATTTAACTCCAGATTAAGTAAGAATTATAATGGACGTTCATATTAACTTACCATGGCTGTGAGACACTCCAGCTTATGAGGTCCTAAGTTGATGAGTCCAGTTACTTTTTGAACAGACAATTTATATGAGGAGTTCTGGTCCTTCTGACCCTCAGCATTGGTCCCATATTCCAACAAGGACATTATAACTCAAATTTCAGATGAGCTCAAGTCCTTTCCTCATGGATGCAAGCTGTGTTCATACATTTTATGGACACCTCAAGACAGGATAGGTCACCCACACAGACAAAACTGCTATATACTATTCACTCCATACCTTATTTAGCACTGTTTTTCACTCTGGCTTTCTTCCTTGCCAGCCTCTTCCCTCAATACTTCTGTCCTGTCTGGGTTTTTGAATGCCAGGGTATGGGGGATATATCACTTTTTCAGATGTGGAGCTGGTGGCTTCTTCTGGTATCGCATTACATCAGATGCATCTCCACTTCAATCTATTTTGTCCCTACTTTGTTTTCCCTGAGAGCAATCACCAGGGAGGTACCAATGACTGAAAAAAGCCTGAAGCATCAGATGCAGAAGGACCTGCTGATGGCAGGACTGAGGATGGCACTGGGCAGACTAGGGGCTGCTTCCCCTCTGTATCCGATTATATCTGGTCTGGCAGCAAATAAGAGACTTCCAGTTTCCAGACTGTCAGTACAGCACATTACACAAACATTATATTCCCTTAAAAAACCAAAAATCTCGATGGCTGAGTTATAAACTCTTCAATGATAATCATAATGGAAACATTTATATATCCCCACAGCTATAATGGGATTGCTGCAGTAATCCTACACTGTTTATGGTGCTGATATTTTAAATAATACATTCCGTATCTTTTACTTTTTCCCTTTTCTCACAGTGCTGTACACACTTTGCATCCTTTCAATGGCAAACACTGAGCAAAGTGCACCAATAAATTATTTCCTCTTTGAATCCTTTTACCAAAGGAAAAAAATCTATGTGCACACACAGCAGCTTGAGTCCAGCTAGTTAATCAGTTGCATTATTATTACCACCCACTTCATCCTGTTAAAAAGCCAGATTTTTCTACCATTTGTGCTGCTTTTAATCCATAGGAAGTCAATTTTCCACTCATATATTAGTTTATTTTATATTTTCAAATTGATTCTACTATACATTGATTTCCTGTTGTGTGTATTGTATCCTGAGCTAGGATTATGCGTTTAGTAGAAGTGGATATTCCTGCCACATAAAGGTTGCTTCAGCTCTATAGGACCCTTATCTTGAAAAGGGAGAGTCCAATTTTATTGAAACAGCTAAAATCCCACTTAATTGAATTTTTTTTTTTTCTAAGATGTACAAGCTTAGAGACTTTTGGTTTCCAATTCAACTTCAGCTTCGCGGTGTTTAAATTTCCAAACCCATAAAGACCTTTATGAAAAAGAACTTACAAATATTGTATTTCTGATATGGTGAATTACTGGAGAAGCTCAAGGTAAGAAGCAGTGAAATATCAATACTTTGTAGAACATCTTTTGATCACGCTGGCTTTTCATGGCCTGTTTAACACATTCCTATGGAAAAAGATCATGTTTGAACCTACATTTTACAATGTTAGAGCCCTGAGACGCTGCAGAGTAGAATTAGGGCTGTGCACTGGAACAGAAAGAAACACGCTACCTGACAACATTTGATGCAAGAAGATGGGCAACAAGAAATCCCAGTTTCAGGATGGAATTTTTGGCCCAGCTTGCAGCCACAGGGGTTTTGTCCTCAAAGTCCAGGGAGTTTCAGCTCCAAGTACAATGGAAATTTTCCTTGATTAGATACTGCTTAGATTGCCTCTAGTGTTAATTTTTAGAAATTATATCCTTGACTTTCCTCAGTTCTTAAGTAAAAAATAGACCTCAGAGTGTTCTTTTCTTTTGTTTCAAAGAAAAGCCAGACCTCAGGGGAGGCTGCTCACCTCCCTAATCCGACTGCCCGAGCTCGGCTGTGCGCTGTTATTTGGCCCACCCCAGCCACGGCCATGTTTTCCATCTCAGAGGATGCCACACTTATGGCATCACAAACATGCAGACCCAGATTCTGTAAGCTGACCTGCGAGCACATTTGCACCATTGCCCAGATTTCAGCCAGGCTTTGCTGCTGCTCTGAGGTTCCCTGTGATCCCTCCAGGATCAGACCTTTCATCACAATTTCCTCTGACCTGTGCCTGTCTGCAGCTTCTTCCTGCGAAGCGCGATGCACACCAATCATCCCATACACCGATGATAAATCCAGCATGAACAAAACTGCTCAGGAACAAAATGCTGTAAGAGAAGTGGTCTGCTGCAGCACTTGCTACCCCCAGGGTGTGTAAGCAGGCAGATAGGCACGTGGCTGGGCTCACACAGCAAAAGCCTTTAAAGATGGTTGTATAGTTTATATGTTGAACACCGAGGCTGGCTGGAGGCAGGGGGAACTATGTAGACACAGAACTAAGTAACAAAGGTGATATCTGGATTTGAATCAAATTATTTTTGTAAATCCAGGGTTTCGGTTGAACTATTCAGTATTTAGAGTTGTTCTATGACAGTGGAGAATTAGACCCCAAACTCATAGGTCTCTGAAGCTCACACAGCCAGGCCCCAAAGTGACTGAGATGCCATTAAACCTCAGGGCCAGACTTTTCTTGTGAGTTTGTCTCATTCAAAGCCATGCAAAGCTGAGTGAAGCCCTGCCATCCTGAATTCAGCAGCATTTTGCAACCATCTTGCATCAATGACTACGCACGATGCACAGCAACAAAGGACGTGGTCCAAGTGGCTCAGAGGAGGCATGTGATGTGATTTCTGGCCTTCGGTTTATAGGGACTTAAGAGACTGCTGTGTAAAGCCCAGCATCTGGTAATTACATTAGAGAGGGCTGAATGTGAGGCCCCGAGGATAAATCTTGTTGCCTGTTGTGCTTGCACAGGGAGGGAGGACACGCAGAGCATCTTCCCCTCCCCTCGCAGAGCACTGGTAACAGAGCTGGGTCCCCTGAGGAGCTGAAATGACAGGCTGCTGCAGAGGGCGAGAGGATCCCTCTTCCCTGACAAGCAGATTACGGGCAGTCAATGACCAGTTCCAGCTAGAAAAGAAGAAAATTTGGTCAACGTTGCTGGACCAGCAGAAGTGACCTGCTCTGAGGAGGAGTCACTGGATGGATTAATTATCCTCCTTTTTCTGGCAGCAGCGAGGGAAGGTTCAGTCCCGTCATTTCTGAGGAAGAGCTACATTTTCGCACTGAAGGATCAGTGGCTCACGAATTTCCCTCTTTGGGGAGTCTGTCTGTTCCCAGGGGGTCAAGGTGCTTTTTGCTGGGGTCGGCCAAAGAAATCTTGCTGAGGAAATGCAGACGGAAGGTGGCAGAGGAAAGCACGCTTGCATTCAGCATGCAGATTTCAGGCAGGTCTAGGTCTCCTGCATGCTGTACACCCACTTCTGCTTTACTCCTTATCCCAGGCTCTTTGTGCTTTCACCATCACATAATACAGACTCAGGCTCTCTGCCCCTCACCCTCTGTGTGTAAAACCTTTTCTTCTCTGTCACCCCATTTCACACCCCCCCCCTTTTTTTTTACATTATTAAAAGACTCAGACCACGAGTATCAGAGACACGGTGGAGAAGCCACACGGTCATGCTATTGTAGCCTCCCGGTCCTTTGCCCCTTCCCCTCTCCCCAAGGCCCCGTAGTGCCTTCTGGGTTTTGTTCACTTGCAGAGACCTTCATTATTTAAACTGCAAGCTCTTTGGGGGCAAAGACTGCAATTTTTGTGCGTGCAGTAATTACCACCTTTCAGGCAGCATCACATAATTAATTAACACCAATAATATGAAGATGGCTATTTTTATTTTCTGCATGATTTACAAGTGGTAGAGGAGAAATCCTATTTCTCAACAGAAATTACTTCCTCTCTCCAGATGTATGTCTCTGCAGAGGTAGATTTTTTTTTTTTAGTCAGTTTTGCACTTTTCCCACTGAAATATATTCACAGCTTCCCCTCCACCATCCCCCTAAGTGCTGTATAAATAAGAAAACCCCTAAATCTGCCCCAGTGTGGAACGTCTCTTTTAAAATGTCACTGTGTTCATTTTCAGAATCCTCTTCTGCATGGTTATCTCACTGCTCTTTACATTTGCTACCTTGTTAAGCCCCCACTGTGGTAAATAAAACATGAAGAGAAATAGAGAAAAATGTAAGGCTTTTATTTACTCTCATTTTTTGGATATATTTCTCTAGATGAATGCTTCTCCCTTTAATGAAACACTTGACTGCTCCAGTGGTGAATGTGATTTAAGTACAGTGGAGACAGCTATGATTCACAAACCCTGTTCTACTCCAGCACTGACCGTTATCTGATGCCTCTTCATGCACAGTTGCCCAAATGACAGTTTAATGGCTCACTGTAAAGGCTAGTTATTTTGTATCTCTATCCAGTGAAAATGGCTAATGGTGATAAGGAAAGGAAAAAACAAAGCAATTGTTCAGATCTTCAGACTCAACCGAGCTACTTAGCACGTGCTGAGAGCCTTCAATTAATTATTTCTTCAGTCCAGTGAAGCACTCCAAGATGATTTTAAAACTCACCAGCTGCACTAAGAGTCTATGTTAACAGGGTGCAAGGAACTAAAATTGCACATAAGCAGAGCTAACGGGTTTATTAGGGATATGCTGATCATACCTATATTCACAGAAATAAACACTAGAAATACCCCAAGCTGATTTAAGGGAAAAAACAAATACAAAAAAATCACCAACTCTTCCTTCCCCTTTACTTTGCAGAGAGGAAAGACAGAGAAAAACATGTTGAAGGAAAATAGCAGAAAATTATTTAATATGTCTGTCTCAAGGGACAAAGAGATTACTGTCATCATTACGCTGCTCACTTGTGATTGCCTGTGTGCACACGTGTGTGTAGCTCTGTGCATGTTTCTGCCTATTTAAAAAAAAAAAAAAACACAGAGACGGGAACAGAGTAAGAGAAAATGAAAGAAAAAAAATCTCTAGGGACCCAATTCAAAACATTAGTTAAACACATTTCTGATTTTCAGTACTTGAGTCTTCTCTATATGGCTATGTGCCATAGCACAACGAGGATCCAATCCCAGATAGTAGATAGTGCCTTTAGGAGCTGCCACAAGGGAAAAATTGCTGACTTTAATCACTTGCAGAATTGGCACACGACCCACTTTGAAAGTTAAGATACTAAGTCAAATGTAAGAACAATTTGCTGACTTCACTTTTAGCAAAAGCATACCCAAGTTACAGGTTCTGGGTAACATTTACATCAGGGGTGCAATTTAAATGTCACAGAGGATAAAATAAGTAAGAGGGCCTGATGGAAAAACTGATTCATTGAATCATAAATTTGTGAAAGTTTACAGTGAATAAATTTCAAAGATAATTTTTTTTGGCTGGTCTAAACTGTACCACCTGTTAAGATTTAAAACACTGACTGTCTGCCCAGTGATGTTAGGTCTTGGAGTTTAAGCATAACAAGAATGTCTCTGAATAATCAGTTCAGGTCAATAATAAGACATCATTCATGGTGGCGTCGTGGTGCAGCTTGAGGCCATGCTAAGCCTACCCTACCTTGCCGGAAAGATACATGCTTCTGAATAGCAAAACTGACAACTATGTGATCATCCAAACTTCTGCAGGGCAGTCGTCAGTGCAGAATGACCACTTCATGCCTTCAGTTCTTTAATATCATTTAGTGGGTTTTGTATTTTTTTGCATGGACTCCCTACTTAACAGCAAATATTCTACTGGGTGAATAATTTGGAACTGACACTTCTAGCTTTCCAAAACAACACCACCACAGCTGGCAATAAGGATTTTCCCAAAACCACACCATATCTACAGTCACATCACAAATAATTTATAACACACAGCTTTGGAAATCTCTTGAGATGAGCTAAAATATCATCCTGTTTGTATCAGCACCAGTGCCTTCACACAGAGTAAGGAGGAAAAGGGGTAAACTGGAGATCACAGGTCAGCCCCAGGACCAGGATTAGTCCGTCCCGGGACCCACACACATAAGTACAGACCTGAAATTTCTCAGGAAAACTTCAATGTAATTTTACTGCTGGCTGTGCAGGTTTTGCACATCCTGTACTTTTAAAACGATCCCTCTTTATGAATTTTGCACCATGACAGATTACAAAATGTACTAATTTGTTTCTTACCCCTGTTTTACAGGTGATTCACAGGAACACTCCCTTCAGTCATGAACAGTCATGAACATTGGGAAGCCCGTTAGCTGTGCCCGAGGTCTCACTTTCAGCAGTATCTAACTACTGAATAAGAGATGGGAAGAAAAGAAAGCTTGTTACTCTTTTGGAAAATCAATAGACCCCATGCTGAATAACGTGTTCGTGTTTGAGCCCGGAGCCTAATCTTTCCAGTCAGTTGCCTATAACCATCTAAATCCAGAGTCACTGAAATACCTATTTAGTGCAGCCCAGTGCTAATTCAGTAATCAGACTGGCATCAAGCTATCATTAATGTGCCTTAGCCACACATTCAAATATTTCACTTTAAGCTCCCTAGGTCTGAAAATTGAGTCCCAGAATGAGTTTGGCTTTCCAGTGCCCCATGGCTGAGGATGTGTGTTAGCTGTTAGCAGCACACAAACGCAGCTAACCTGTCATTTCCAGCTCAAGCAGCCTTCAGCGGTACCTGCACTCACTCTCACCGAGTTAAACTAAAACTTAGGGTGATATGGGCATGACAACTTTCCCCCATCACCTGTGAAGCTGCCAGCTCATAACTGGTAATTGCCTATGTCCTCTGAGACAGAAAATGCGTATGATAGCACTGCACGTGCAAATGTGTGCCAAAGTGTGCAGATGCCAGTCTGGAAGTGTAATGTATCTGGGTGTTTTGTTCCCTATATCCTTATCACTTGCTATCTCTGTGTATCACACACAGAGCATGTTTCACTTCTTTGTCTTGATCCTCAACGTATGGATCTCTTTTATTCAAAGGTACAATTTAACTTGAGAATTTCACGTTTGCAGCAGCTATTTCCCCTTGTACAGTCCTGTCCTTTGCAATGAATACGTGGTGTTAATTACCGGGAATTGCAGCTCTTGAATTCATGGGATAATTGATAATACCTGCATGCAGAAAATCCCCATCATGATGTTTTAAAGATTCAGTTAATTAGCCCTGTGTCTGGGAGATCAGGCATTAACTGTTTGCCTTAGGACTCCTCCTTCAGGCTTTTTCAGAAACCTCTGTTATTTAGCTTTTAGGGGTGATTAGTACAGAGAAAGCCAAGGGAGGAAGGCTGTGTGTGAGATGTCGCAAGGGAATAAGGACCCCTTTGTCCTGTCATGAACTATCCTAACAAAACATTCAAATAGGATTTAATCACTGCAGTGGTCTGCTCACATTGCTCTTAGGGTTAGATACCTCCATAAATCATGCATAGCTTGGAGACTAGGGTGTCTTAAAGTTGTTCACAGCTGATTCTCCACTGCGCATAGCAGATTGAGATCACTTATGGCTTTCCATGAGCTTTTTGGTGCAGCCACTCTGGCTCCTGTCTCTCATTCTCGAAAACCTAGCAAACCACAGAAAACAGGTCAAGAGTGCTTGCCTTATAAGCTCTGGTTTGGGTGAAGTATGCTAGCAGCTAAAAGCAGAATAATTCTGTTACTGATCTTATAGCTCACATTTGATTACATACTAGTAGGGGGGGAAGAAATGATCATCCCTTTTTTATGTTACAAGGAATCAAAATCAATGTTCTTTCAGATATTTTTTTTTGCACTAGATATTCTGCTTAAAGATGGGTTTAATTAATTTTTTAAACAAGCAAGACTACTTCAAGTATAGTGATACCCAGTGATTAGTTTTGAGCTTTTAATGATACAGTTGTCAGTCATGAAATTCCCGTCATCACACTAATGATGTGCTTCAGCCATCGCCTGGACAATAAGCCTAAGGAAATGAGAGGGTACTTTGCAGTTTTGCTTCTTCTGTGATAGTCACAGAGGTTGTTTGGGGTGGAATATATGAAGTAAAAACCAGCCCAAGGAATTGTATTGAAATTATTAAATTTCTTTCCAGATTCACGATGGAACAGCCACAATACAACACAACGAGCAGAACAGTAACAGCTCATGGCTGCACTCGAGCTGGTCCTTTCAAAGCACAGTGCTCAATACTGAATTCTTGAGAAACCTGACTTGCCAGCCATGGAAAACTGGCCATGACCCAGCACTCACAAAAGTCAATGCCCTCGAGTGTAAATTGTGAAGATTTCACAAAAACTACAAATCATTTCACAAGGACCACAAAATTCAGTCTGAGCCCGCTCTTGCCTTTCAGAATGCATTTCTGCATACAGTTCCTGCAGAGACCTCCTTTTCCTCTTCAGATATTTATTAGTCAATAAAAACAAAAAGTGAAAAAAGTAATTAAAAGTAATCGCTGGTAAAAAGCAACTGTTTCAAGTATACAACTGTCTTACAAAAGGTTCCGTATCTAAATATCTAAAAAGTAAAAAAAAAAAAAATCAAATTGTATTGTCTGAAAGATACAGGTCAATGTAGAAATAGTAATATTTAATCTAGAAGAAGAATTGATTTCCTACTGAAGTCATGGGTGATTTTTCTGCACGAGACATGTAGCACTATTTCCTAGCAAAACAATTAGTTCAATTGTTTTCTTAATGATTAATATTGTTGTGGCATATTCATCTACATGTTACGGAAATAAAACTATTATCCAGCTCTCCCAAACTGTAGCATTCCCCAGCACGGGCTTTCAGCATTGACCATTCCATCACGCATTTTTATGCAGAACTACTGCAGCCAAAAGGATTTCTTCCAGTAATCCTAATTGGCAAAATTTGATTTGCAACTGCAAATGTAGCAATTATATATGCAAAGTGGCTAAGCATTCAAAAATTATTAGATAAACGAGATACAAAGCTGTCCCAGCACACAAATCAGACAAATATTTTTAAATCATGTTATGTATACAGTCAGAAAAATAAAAATATAGCCAAATTGTATAAATTGTCCTCCCCCCAGGAACATCAGTGAAACTAGAGCAATGTAGTCTAACTGAAGACCTGTCCTACATACCACATATATAAAACCAATCCCAAATGTAATTGAAATAATTT
Organism: Nipponia nippon; assembly: GCF_047370975.1. Classification (NCBI taxonomy): domain Eukaryota; kingdom Metazoa; phylum Chordata; class Aves; order Pelecaniformes; family Threskiornithidae; genus Nipponia; species Nipponia nippon. Next base: position 8,347,146 of record NW_028262380.1, on the reverse strand, counting down.
TTGAACTAGCACCATTCATTTTCCTGTTAGGCTGAACTGCTCACAAGCCTTCCTTCATTTACAGCATCCTGAGACTTGTTTAGCACCATTGACTTCAATGGTGTAACTCTTGATTTATGATGGTTTAACATGTAAAATTTAGTAATTAGTCTTAGAGTATTTGTTAAAATACTAGTGGCATCTGTGCGCATTATAGTAACTGCAAAGACAGATGGGATAATTTCATCTGGTAGGAGCTTAATATAGCAGAATCAAGCCTAACCTTTCTTTCAAAATATTTTTAACTTAGCTTAGCTCTGTTGACTTCAACAGAGTTGTTCCTTAAGGACATGAGACAGCATTAACAGAGAAATGGGCCTTATACATTATGCTGCCAGCCCACAGGGCAATATTTATTCTACGTTCTTTATACCTGAATTTATAATTTTCACTGAAGTAATTCAGAGGGCTGAAGCACTTCTTGTGGGAACCAGTGCAGCTTCACTGGCTTGAGACAGACACTGAGCCTGAGCTCCAAAGATGGGCACTTTTATAAATTTGAAAGTGATAGGTTTTACTAGCAGCAGAAATTAATAAATACCTATTTCTTCTCTTCCCTCCCTCTCCCAAAATCAATTTAAAGGTTGAGCTCCATTTTCCATCCAGTAACAAAAGACTGGTATTCTGTATTGTACACTCCCGCTCATATTATGAATGGCATGTCACATATTGCAAGGCTACACCTGCAAGGGAAAGAATGAAGGTTGATACAATCTACCCCAGGTTCTGCAATGTCAGGACACTTATCAGTCTGTAAAATGCAAGGGCAAGATTTAGGGTTTATTTAAAAAAAGGCAGAGGAAAAAAAATAAAAGAATACTGAATGAATAGATATTTTGCAGACTTGTCTGAAGGTTTATGAGGATGACAATATGAGCATGACATTGTTATTGAGAACATGCATGCCTCTTGGCATGCACAAATCTCACCTTATATTGCAGACATCAGTGAATTACATTCCCCAGTCTGCACAAAGCTTTGCAGTTGGAATTTTTTATGAAGGTTCAAGGCCAACATCTCATAACCCCTTATGGAGTGCTGAGAATATAAGGCTGTGCCCACTGATGGAGAAACTGGAGTCTGAAGAGACAAACACCAAGGAACGTATTTTTGATATTTTTTTTTTAGCTGACTCCATGTCTTACTCAAGGAGTGAAACAGCTTAGAGACAGGCTACTACCTTTCAGCTTTTTCTTTTACCTTGAGTACAGCAGTTTAAATTGGGGAATGAGAGCCATGATATTTTTCTGGCAATAGCTTGAAAGTTCAACCAAAAAGTTGTATTTTAGCATGATCTGATCCTGACTATTCTTACTGGTTGTTGAGTCTCCAACATTCTCTTTATTTCTGAGACCCATGTTCTGGGTCTACAATTTGCTACAGTCACATACATGCAAACCAGTCAAAGCCCATATATAGCAGAGAAACCAACAGACACAAATCACGTCCTCCCAGGAACCTCTCCAGACTGAGTTCTTCCAGTTATCTTTAATGGAAGTGTTTTCTGTTATAGCTGGAAGTCTCAGGCAAGCATTGTCTACCATTAAGAATGAAATTCCCAGCAGAAACACTCATTTTCTCCTCCAGGCTCCTGTCAGCCAAGCAGGGAAATCAATAAATTCTGAAAATAAAAAGGAAAAACACTAGGTAGAGTTCTGACTCTGGAAAGGAAGGAGCACCAGAAATTGCCATGATCCCTACCAAGCTCTCCACATCAGGGTTGTTTGTACTCCAGATGCTGTCATTGTGGCCAAGTGTTAAAACTGACACCAATGAATAACTGAGTAGATACTAACCTCACCTGAACTGCCCACAAACTGTGCCCACTTGCTGCTGCGGAGTGTCCGCCCAGGACATTCTCAAGCCTTTCACGCACAGATCTGGCAGCCAATACCCAATGCTTTATCCAACCTTGCAACCACTTAAGGATTTCAGATTCATGCTCCACTACAAGGCTGTCTTGCTCTTAATTAGCACAAAAGGAAAAACACATGTGGCTAGTGCCCAAGGAAGATAAATAGTGCTTGCTAGCCTACGTCCTTTAAGGGACCCTACCTGAAAAACAACCAACAAATGAGAGGAAACACGATGCTATTCTCTTTCAAGCCATCTGGATTCTTTAGAATATCTGCTGTTAAGAACTCCCTGCTCTCCACAGCGCTCTATTTATCTGTTTGAGTAGGTAGAATATATACGCCCTACCAGGCAATTCACATAGCCATTTTAATAGCAGAATGTAATTCCTCAGCACTAGAAAAATGAAAGTGAAAGGTCTATGAATTATTACAAACCCACTCAATCTCTGGTCAGGCAGCAGTGCCCTGAACTGTAAAGGCTTTTTTCTTGTGTTTAAGTTACCATGGAAGATGAAATAGTCACACAGATGTACTGGCCAGTAGAAACTGGTATTGCTAGCTGTGTATCATCTATAAATACTTTTTTTTTTTCTGATTTATAACCTATCTCCACTTCATAAATGGAAAAAAATCCACAACCCCCAAATCCAGAAATGGTTTGGTATTTTTTCTGTTTTTAAGCATGAACTTTCTCAGTTGAAGTTTTCTTTTTTGTAAATAATATTCAAGATGCTAAAGTTATTTTGTGAGAATGCATCAGATTATGCATTGTACTGCTGTGTGAAAATAAAACTCATTTCTGTTACAGTGAAGTTGTTTGCTGTTACATGAATATCTCCCAATACATCTTGGCTCTAGACCATATTGTTTTGCAGCCTGTTATCTTGCTGTCTTTCTCAAGGATTACTGTAAGGCTTGGCAAGTAAACTAAATGTTGACTGAATCTCTCCTCTAAAGCAAAGTCCATTTTATAATCACTGATGCACCAAAGTTTCTAACAGGTTGATTTTTGTAATTGACCATAGGATGTTGCATGTGAGTACCTAGGAAGAAAATGCTAAGGCAAAGAGGGGAGGATGCTTTAGAGAAGAAGACACCAAACTGAGTGTCAGAAGTCCTAGACCCATCCATGGGCTCAGTCAGAGACATCTTTTGTGACACTGAGGTGCTGCATCCAGGGCAGTGCAGCACAGATAACATCCACTATTTATGTGCAGCCCTTAAATGTATCCAGACAAACACAGGTCAAGGGATTAAACACTGCCACTCTTACTGATTCGCAATAAATAGCGTGGGAAAAAAAATCCCACCATCAGGAGATGGGCCACATGCTTCTCAACAGAGCTGGGAAGATATTTGCTTCATACACAGGTGCTGCCCTGAGAAGGGAGTTGCAGGGACAAGCCCTGAGATTTCTGGTGCACATTCTCTGCTGTGCCTCCAGCCCATCCTGTGCACCCAGGGGAGCAAAGGAACGTGATCCTTCAAAGGCACTTCAAAGAATCACAGAATGGTTGAGGTTGTAAGGGACCTCTGGAGGTGATCCTGTCCAACCCCCCTGCCCAAGCAGGGTCAAGCAGCTCAAGAAGGATCACCAGCTCAAGCAGGATCACCTAGAGCAAATTGTCCAGGACCGTGCCCATATGGCTTTTGATTTTCTGCAAGGATGTAGATGTGCTTCTTGCCAGGTGTCCCTCTCTTTGGTCACTGTTAGACATGTGCTAAGGATCTAGTTACCAGGAGCTACCTATCATCTGGTGAAACAACTGGTTGCATCATTTATTTTACAGTATATACCAGGAGAGCATGAAAGGTCCCTCAAAGATTGGCTGCACTAATTATCAACCATCAAGAAAGCCCTTACAGATCTCTGGTTGCACCACCACATTGAAAAACCAGACCAGGGTGAAGATGAGATGGTTTCCTGGCCCTCAGGACTGAAAAACTGCAGCTGGCACTTTCTGCTAATAATGAGACACACATGGACAGGATCCCAAATATCTCAAACACACCACAAAAGTCATGGACAACATCTGCTTTCCTTCCAGTGTGAAATGGTTGCTCATCATGCCAAGGAATCATTTTAAAATAGCAAAACTACACTCAATGTCTTCCCATTGAAAATCAGCGAAGCAAGAAAGTTTTAAATCCTGTGCAAAATAACTCAAACCATTAGAAGCAGCAGACAGAGTTTGCCATATCTGCTAAGCTGTAAGTAGAAGCTAGGCTAGGGGAGGTCTGCTCCAATTTCTCAAGGCACCCTTTTCATTGTAAGACTTCACAGAGAGAAATGTGTGACAATTTCACCTTGTTTGATTAAAACATTTGCATTATAACTTGTTTGGGGTTAAAAAAGTATTAGGAACTTAATACTTCACATTGGTTTTGGTCTGTGAATTTTTGAATCATCTAGAGAATATGAGCTCCTTGATGAAAAGTACTATTTTGTGTTATGAACCAGAAAATAATGGCCTATCAGACTATAGAAAGTGGTCTAAAGCATCTATCTTTAATCTTCTTGTGTAAGTGTTCTAGACACTGTAATTTCCAATAACAATAATGGAATAAATACCTCATTAACCCCTTTAAAGCTTCCAACACCATGACAATATCTAAATGAACTGTCAGTGGAACAGACATTGTTCAGTAAGACAGCAGACCAGAAACTTAATATTGAGCTATATCCCAATGAAGTAACTGAAATGTATTCTCATACTCAACAACCTGATGGCTTATATATTGTCACAAAATGCATCAGGAAAAATTTCAAAGAAGAGTCTTCTAAATTCATAAATCACCTCACATTTCAAATCAGCTTTGAAACAAGAGATAAAAGAGCACTTACTAAATTTTGGAATTGAACATTTGCTTAGAATTTAACTCACAGAAAAGCCACTGCTTGAACTTCATATTTACACATTTTTGATCCATAAACCTATTGATATTACACTATTCTCATCATAAATTAGTGTTCTGACAGACTAATACCCATTGCTGAGCTGAATGTCATGGATATTTATTGAATAGGAAGTAAAAGTGTAATATCTAGTATGAGCAGAATATTCACATAACAATAAAAAGTATAGATTTGGCTTCAGGGAACAATTCACAGTGCCTGAATGCATCAGAAAGGAAAATAGGGAACTTGTGCACAAAATACGAAGATTTTAATTATTAAGTATGGGCATGTGATGGAAGTGTCCAGATCAAAATCAAAGCCTGTGGGTGAAAAAATTAGGACTATATTATACAGGACACTGGACATTCTATTGACTTGAACACCATGGTAATAGCCACTGAGGTAAATGCACCGCAAAAGAGAAATAGAGAATAGGGAAAACAAAGCAAAGAGAAAGAGTTCTGCTGTGCATGCAGCTGGGGAGAACATAATATCAATGATTAATTCCACCACAGAGCTCTGAGAGAAGCATTTTACCCTGTAGAAGGGTGATGGCTAGATTTCCCTGAAGGAAATATCAAATAATTCTAAACAAAATTTAGACTGAGATTTTCAAAACTACCTAAAAGAGTAAGATACCCAATTCTCAATGAAATGCCTGTATCTTAAACACACATAACCCTACAAGACTTTGCAAATTCTGTCTCAAATGAAATTGAATCAATCTTCTAAACAGCAGCTACTGGTACATTATAATCCTGCTCAATCTTTGGCACACTGAATTTCAAAAACACTTTAAGTGCCCATCTGAAGTCAAAAAGCTTAAAAAACATGGATATCTAACAATGGATATCATCGATATCTAACTTGGGCTAAAAAACAAGCTTTCTAAATGCAGCTGAAAATTAGTCAGAAAACAAGATTAACACCTCCAAATCAGAATTCTGATATGAAAACTTAGACCATAGAGAAACAAACACAACAGGGAAACGCTGCAATGAAATTTCAAGGACCACAAGGAATCCTCCTTGAGACTAAGATCTCACCTGAACCCTGAGGTATTAGCATGAGCCCTTTCCATTCAAACTCAGGAAGGAAATTCCTTTTTTTTTTTTTTTGCTGGAAGCAAAACCAATCTCCCAGGGTTGCTGTTGATGAGATATCTTGGAAAGATCTGTGGCTGTGTCTTGCTAACCGCGACGCCATGAAGAATGATTTGGAATTGCACCTACCTGCTGCTGCACCTTGGGCAAGATAGCAAGATGTGCAGTGCAAACCATTTAGCTCATCTTTCAAAACACTGAGTGTGAGAGGCATTAACTTCCATTGCTTCACCATAATCACTAAGGCAATTGGTCACTTGTCTGGACTTACTTAAGTTTAGCTAGAAGCACAACAGCACACAAAGTTGTATTTCGTGGTCTCTTCCATTGTTTCCATGATTCAGATTTTCCTGGTGCTCATCACATCCTGATGGAACTCTGTTAACTTCAGGGAAATAAGGAAGATGTTCAGCCCATAGAAATCAGCTTATGTCAATCAAGTCCTGAAATAGATTTTAACTTTAGAATATATTTTTGAAATCATGGGGTTTTTAGGACCATTGTACAGGCGATATGCCACTGTCTGCACTATAGCCACCTCCGAAACACTCTCTTGAGTTAGCAGCAAAGTAGAGATCCCAAAGGATGGCAGTTAGGTTAACGGCTGGACTCAATGGTGTCAGAGGTCTTTTCCCACCTTAATGATTCTATGATTCTATGATGAGTTCAAGTTATAAACTTCAGAATCTATTTGATTGCTACCCAGCACTACCTATCTCCTTTGATGCTTTGATCTTGACCAGCAAGTAAGTCTCTTTTCACAGCACTTCTATTTTTAACCTCCTAGGGACTGTGAAGCAACCATTACAGTGCCTGTGCATGAGAAATGGGATTGTTATCGAAGGATGAATTAAAAACATCTTTATGAAGGGATTCAATCCAGAGCTGTTTGTTTCCTGTTAGATACTTCTACCATTACAGTCTTTCAAATTGCTTTGAGAAGCTGCTCACAGTAGAGTTATGCAGGCACTGAACTGAACAGCATGGCAACAGGTTTCTATGCCTTTTTCTCATTTTCAGTGGTCAGGTACTGTTGCTCAATCCATTGCTGGGTATGATAAAAATGGCTCGTTAGACAGTCAGAAATCAGATCACCTCACCCCCAGCCATAATAAAAAGCAACACACAACGCAGAGGAGCTTCAGAAGCAACAGAATAGAAGAGACCAAAGTTGCTCTCCTTCCACCGCCTCCCTGAAGCTGGGGGGATCTCTGCCTCTGATGGATTCAGACCCATCTTTGGACTGTGCTCAGGCTTTCCTCAGACAACTGACTCATTAAATCGTCTCAAAACTCACTCATGTACTTACTGAAATGGACCAAGTTGTGCTAAATGGATTATGTTTTCATTAAAATGCCTTCTAGCGCACATCACCAGGGCTGTGGCCAGCTCGTTTGTGTGCTCTCATGTCTTGCTGGATCTCTCCAGGAGCACCAGCAACCAAAGAGGGGCCAGGGACAGAACAGTGCCCTGGCCTTTTGCCTGCCCTCCAAACATTGAGGCAGTCTGATTGCCCCAGGACTCTGCACAGAGGCTGGTGTTCATCATGATGAACCAGGGAAGTTCAAATACTCAGTGTCTCCAAAAGGGTCCAACCTGGGTGTAAGTCTTTACACCAACTTCTGGACAGAGATAATTTCCACCACACTTCCCAAACCAGCAAAACTGCCATTGAGTGTTTCTAGCTCCTTTGAACAGGAATTTTTGACTGTATTTTTCTCCCCAGCCCTCCTGGCTGCATGGGGACTCATTAGCATTCAGGCCCACTTGCACCCCTGCTACGATGAAGCTCACCTGCAGACACATCTGCCGGCCCCACCTCCAGCAGAAGGGGGAATAAAGCACATATATATACATGGCAGCACAGACGACCACGTTGCAAAGCTAGTGTTTTCTCTTATCCTTCCTCCTCTTCATCATCTTGCCTTTCATCTTCACTTGTATTGCTGGGGAAACACTTTCTTTTTGGGGGGACAACTTGATTTTGCTAGGTATCGGGATACAGCAGAAACTCAAATACTGTGCACTAATTCACTGGCAGTCCAGTTCCCAATAACCACTGATTCCCTTGAAATTTCCTGCCTTTTCCAGCACCTTGGCACTGAGGTCTTAGTCAGGGGCATAGGCAATATTTAATAATACAAGATGAAGTTCAGTGGGAGGAACATGGATCCAGCTTGCTCGGCTATTCAACTGCAAATCCCTTGCTAGGTCTCTTCTCTCTTCTATAGGGCTTTATTGAGACTCAGGGAAATCATGTTTGCCTAAGGATTGCCCTGATCCTGCAAACAGAAGCTCAAGTATGAAACTGTGCTAACAGCCCCCTCTGTGACCCATACCCTGGTATGGCATATGGGTGTGGGCCAGAGGACCTCTTTTCAGGGTTTGAACCACACTCTGCAGTGTTAGATGAGGCAGGATGGTTTCCAGACTTAATTATTTGTATTAGATATACTTTTTGACCGAATTCTGTGACCTGGTCAATAAGCAATTAGTATTTTATGACAAAGTGCAAGTGGCAGCGTTAATAGCAGTTTGTAGCTACATGCACACATGAGAGCCGAGAATAATTTTTATGACTCCAGTAGAAGTGCATGTAACAAACAGAAGTCAATTTTTATGACCATAATGACTGTATTCTCTCAATGCGTGTAGAAAATAGCTTTACGCAAATCAGTTAATTAGTATCCAAGTGCACTTGCTCACAGACTGTTCAGCTGTTCCATCCAATACTTGGAGAAGCTTTCAAAAGAGAAGTTTAATACATTTTTGGGAAAAAAAATTAGTAGCCACTCAAAATCTAAAATGTAAGTTCTAGTTTAAAGTACACTTTAAAATGTGTTTTACAATTTTGTAAGTCATTAGTTCTAAAATTTATACCACCAGACTTCTTTAAGACAGACTTTTAAACTTGAAGATGATAAAAATGCATTTGGTTATTGCAGTGACACCAAGTACTTCCACCGAAAATTTCAAACCCTCTGGATTTTAGTGTTAACATTTATATTACCTCCATCTTGCCCTTTCAGAATTGCATGCAAAACAAATGAGCTAACACTCCTTACAGCAGTGTTATCATATTCTGCTCTTTATTATTTCTCTTGCTAAATGTTTTCTTTCCCAAGACTCTCAAACTGATTTAATACCCTTCCTACTTAGCCTTTACCTTATGCACAGAAGTACAAGTCTTTTGCATCAATTTAAAGCCAATGTGATGAATGGAATTTAATGATCTTTTTTGTACAGTTCTGTATAACACTAAACAATGGCCAATGCATTCATTCATGATCAGTTTTTTGCCTTGTTTTTAATTAGCTTCCTATCTGGAAGGGCGGTGTGAAAAATTGCACCCTGGGCCTTACTACATCTTTCTTTTATAAAATGTATGTACAACAAATAAAAAGCACATTTTAACCTACCTGCTACCTATTACGTTAAATGTCATTACTACTAAAGACTGGCAGCTCAGCTAACAAACGCCCTCATTATTTTATTCCAGCTCTACTTTGGGTATATTCAATCAAATCATGCTTGATTTATGTCAGATGCTAACAAAATACAGTATAAATAGAGCCATTGAGTACAATTCAGTGATTCTGTGTTTATTCAGCTCTAAGCTATGAAGCTAAAGTGGATACCATTTATAACAGACATGCATTCTTCATGGCCATAAGAGTTAGCAAGCCATAGCTAGAGCACTTTTAAGGCTGAGAGAATATAAAGTGTTCTTATGACTGGACTCAATTTTTTTTTAAGTACACAAATTAATAACATATAAAGATAGAAAACACTACCATGACTATATATCATTTTTTTCTTTTGATTGGGAAAGCTGTTTGATGGATTTAAAATAACCTAATTTGCAATGTAGGCCTCATTATTAATGGTCAGTGATTTTAGTACTTTCCAAAGGTGACTTTCTACAAGGAATGGCTTTTAGGAGTATGTCTACATTACACTTTCAGTCACACAGGTTATTGCGAGGTTTTTTGTGCTTTGTCTTGACTATTCTGTACATCCGGGCTATTGACCTGGGGAAGACTGGTTTGGTTGTGGAAAATTACAGAAACCCAATTGTGTTCACTGAGTGATGGAAGAGCCATGAGCAATATTTGCTGCATGTCAGCAGGAAGCCCTTCCCAGAGAGTTCAGCACACCAATTCCTCTCCTGACTGCTCTCTACTTTCAACATTTGTTTCTACTGAACAGCTATAAGCTGATATGTTTTATACAGGAAAGACTGAGGCAGACAAGACTGCAGTTCTCAGTACAACCCCAGTTTTCCTAGAAAGAGAGATACTTTAAATCTAGATTTTCAGGTTTATGTCGGATGTTTTGAAGTGAATAGTTTGCAAATGGCAGCTATGCACTGAAGAAAGGATAAGAAAGTTCTTGTTAGATATGCTTCAAATTGTGCCTTTGGGTATATCCAGAAACACAGTTTATTAGAAAAAAAGAAAGTGGGAATAGTTTGATGATAAACCTCTCAAAAAGTATTTCTGGTAAAAATGCTGTTGTGTCATGCACACAAGGGACTAAACCCACATCTCTCCTGTATTTGATAATGTTTTCCCAGAATTATCATGCACAGGTCAACTAATGACAGCAGACACTGTCACTGGTTCTCACCACAGTTTCAGATTCTGAGAGCATCCAAAAACCATAATGACCGGATTGAGGTGCTTTCCATGAGTTCCTAACAGCATGAGGACATTGCGAAATAGACAGGACTGGGTGAGTTTGCCAGCCGATTGACCGTGTATCCTTACTGCATGGCCTAGAGAGCAAATTATTTGTAGCTCACTTTTTGCAGGGAAACATATGGGCGAATGTTATTCATTTATTGGCTCTTTCCACTTTAACCCATATCTTTCGCCTTTGCCCAGGGCCACAGCCACCAATGCTACACGGATTGAAGCACATCTGGTGTTTTGAAATGGCGCTATACATGCCCAACGTCATTATAGAAAATGTCTTTTAAACACATGTTGACTAACTTGACAATCAAAACTGACAATCTTCCCAGCAATCTTCCAAACAAGCTGTAATAACAACATTAAAGTTTCCGTTGGGCCATTTGAAAAACAAAACAACTTTACAATCAACAAATTAAGACTCTCATCAAGTGAAAAAAGCAACCAAAACCCAGGCATGATTTGTCAAAGCAGTGCAGTAACAGAGGAAGATGTGGGAAACCAACTTCTCTCCCTTACAGTTCACTGGTAGGGTGAAATGCTTCAGCACTATGCAGCACCAAACCCTGGATTCTCCAGAAGAGATCAAACCTGCAATGCGTTGGCAGAGTAAAAACAAAAAGGAAAAAAATAAAAGTTGACCACACAGATTCCAGCCAGTGGCAGCAATCTATATGGGATACGACTGCTACAGACTAGCAACCTTTAATTTGAAAATATCAACCAGGAGAGGGAGGGATGGACATGTCCAGCTTATTTGGAGCAAAGACAATGAGTTCTTCCACTTGAGAACCACTGGGAATGAACAGGTGCCAGAGATATAGGCTAGAAATGAAGACTAGGAGGAGGAGGATGGAGCATTTATTTTTGTTTCTTTATTTCACCAAGGACTGACCTGTTAAAATAATGGCAACACAGCATTGAAACAATCCTAGGTCTCTGTCAGACAAATCATGGCTCAACGTATTTTCTCTCGGTTACATCAGAAAGTATGAACTTGCAACCTTGGCCCCAGCTCATTTAATGGCACACTGACAGGGCAGGAATAATTCACAGGTTGAGCTAATCAAAGGTGAAAAGGGAGAATCAGTAAATGTCGTATCCTTTTGCCACTTTCATCAATCCGACTAACTGAATTTGAGCTAAAGCTTGGCAAATTTTCTGCAAAGGGAAATTAATATGTAACACATCTGAGGCCTGGTGCTGGCCAGCAAAATTGGAAAGCTGGCGTTATATCAGAGGGCGTTTATTGAGGGAGAGAATGGCCAAAGCTGAGATAATCAGAAAGAAGCTCCTGCGTGTCTCTCTCCTCTGATACCACCGTGACCCTCGCAGCCCTGCACCTGAGTAGAAATCCCTCTACTTTTCAATTTTTCCCCATCAGGAATATATTCTGTTGCCCATTTCTGTTGCCCACACATGATTGAATCAATTCAATTACCTTGGAAAAGTTGATACATATTCAGTCCATGAAGACGCTCAGGATAGAAAGAGAGGAAAAGAGACAAAGAAATCTGTATTTACCCAATAATAAGTTTCATTTGGAGAAGGTTTGAAAACAATTCTCCCTCACATTTGTCCCTGTCAGATCACATTATTCACAAATGAAGTTTACAAAATATCAATTCAATTTCAATAAGGGAGCCTGAATCCCAACACACGAGGGCTGAATTTACGAAATCATAACACTTGAGGGGACCCTGGTGGCTTCCAAATATTTTCCAGTCAGAGGTAATCAAAAGCAGACTGCTGAATACTAATACATTCAATTTCACCCCTTTTGTTCGCATCTGTTCCCTTATAATACTGTTTTCTACACTTCCAAATCACTGATGATGGCAGTTTGGAGAAAAAAAGGTGCAGCAGGGGCAGGAATCATATAGCTCAAACATTTTCGTGAAAACACTCTCAAATATGTCCAATTAATCAATTTACTGATGAGCAAACCAGTGAGCTGTATCATTGAAAAAAAAAAAAAAAATCATGATGTTCCCCCAATGCCACCCCAGATTACTTTCTAACCACATTCTTAGCACAGAGTATGCCCCAGAACTAGCTGCTGGCATTAAAATTTGCCAATGAGACAATAAATGTTGTTTCCTCATCAAACCGTCCCCAGCTACTGCCCCAGTAAGGAGAAACAGAAGGAAGACAAGGAAAGCACCAGGTCCAGGAAAGTATCCAATGCTTTCACCTCCTGGTCTCCTATGCTCAGTCAAAAACTTACATTTTCTTGAATTGGCACTGAATTGGGCTCTTACTGATAATATGACACAAGTTTCTCAGAACAAACTACATTTTCATAGTGTCTACTGTATCAAAGTTTCCTCTAGTGTTTTGTGCAACAGCCTCCATGATGTTTCCTTAAGTTAAGTAAGTCAGTAATCCAAAAATGTTCCAGGGATATGGGAAAATACAGTATTTCATGATCTGCCCCTACTAAGAAATGCTGATGTAACACATGACTTAAAATTTTAGTAAATCAGGAAGTTCGAGTCAAATTGCAGAGCACACCACTTCATCCTTCACTGACAGGTGGTCAGCATGCTGTGGAAAACAAGCAATTTCCTAATGAACTTCATATAAGTTCAGGAGAGAAGGGATTTCTAGATCACCTAATCTCTCCTGTATTTCTCTGGGAATGAAGTGTCATCCAGATATCCCGTAACTAGCCCAAAACAATGTTAGCTCCTTTTGTCTCTATTCCTCAAAACCAAGAATGCATACAACAAACAGTAACTCAGACAAGAGTCCAAAAATGATTCATGGTTGATTTGATGTGTCCAGTGGCCAAATCATTCCCCGTGCTGCAAAGACAGACCACAGATCTTCAGACATTCCTTCCAATTAGGTCTGCAAGGAAATTTCTCAGCTAAAGTGACTGCAGCCAAACACTTGAAATAATCATCTTATGCCACCTCAGAGCACTGGTGTATCTGCTTTGTGTCATGTCCCCTTCAACAGTCAGTCTCTGGTGCTTTAGAAGATAGAGAAACAATACCACCGTAGAAGCTAAATTATGCATCGAGTAAATTCATCAGTGAGGTCACAGCTGACTAAGTATGAAGCTGATAAACCAGTATGATCTCACTGGCGAACTGCAAGAGTTATGATCAAGCCCAGGGTCCGTCAGGACAAGGACCAGAAAGGACCACTGTAATTACATGACCTAGCTTGCTGCTTCTCATGCACGTAGGCCAAGGGACTAAAGAGCCAGATGAAAGCAACTGTCTAGCCTCAAGATGCAACAGCCATGCTGATCCAATACTGATTTCTTCAGCATTTAATTCTTCACAGCTAGGACTTTGCATACTGGATTTCTCTAAACTCAGGCCCCAGTCACGGGACTTCACCAAGCTCTGGTCAGCAAGGCTGGAGAGTCCCTGCTATCAACAGTCCTCTAATGCATTCTTCTGGGACAGCAATAAACATAAAGTCTATAGTGCTTAAAGAAAAAGTCAGTCACAAACATATCAGTTGACATTATCTGGCTGTGCACCTCTCTTTCACAGGATGAATCCACTGAAACCTGTTCCTGGTAAAGAAAGCTTCCTACTGTTCGGGACAACATCCAATCTCCCTAAACCCCCTTCAGCAACACTAAAGAGTCTCTGCCCTCAAGCACATTCCCCTGTTGTATCCCTCTATTACTGTTTCACCTACAGCAGATTGAACTGAAGCTGCATGTATGCAATGCCAAGAAAAATAATGCTACAGGAGCTACACTGTATTTTCTGAAGTTTGAATACAACCGTGGCTACCTACAGGTGTACGACTGAATCTATGTGAAGTTGAAAGTAGCTGTGAGATTCACTGATGCATTACTCAACTGAAAAATGAATTCTGTCACATTCATGGGATACAAACAAACTGGCCCTGATTGCATAAAAACAGCACTGGTGGATTATTCTTACCTGTAAGGTTTTCCTGAAATGGGAGTCGGAACTTAATATTTAAGAAGTAAAAAGATGTCTGAGGGATGCCACCAGCTGAAGTTGCTTCCAGAGGGTAGTCCATCCTGTGTCAACACAGGAAAGTAATTCTGAAGAGAAGACAAAAGCAATGAGATTGGCCCAGAGCAAGAAGACCAGAAGTTCCTGAAGTTCTGAAGTTCCTCCACAATGTCACTGTCTCTTCAGGATGAAGGCTTTTTTTAATTTCACCTTCTTGCTGCAGGGAATAAAATATACAGGAAGTGCCATAACAGTATACATTCACATGCATGGTTATCTACATCTGTGTGTACATGTGAGAACACCCCAATTGTGTGTTGTGATAAGCACAATAAATTACTCAAAAGACTTGAAAACAAGTTTCATTTACAACTACAGCATGCCACTGAAAAATACGGTACAAATTGGTTAGCATGAAATTTTACATTTAAGCTTATTCTATTACAAAAATCTTCACAGACCTCTTTCCTGATTTGCCTTTTACTGGGTCTACACGGAAAGATATTCAGTGTATTAGCGTCATGCTGTTATAAAAATGGTTTTGTACTTTGTGAAATTATGCCAGGACAAAACCAAATAGGTCAGCTTAATTTAACATTTACACGTTATTGTGAACTATCAAACCAATACTTGCAAAAAAAATTATATTAAAATGGGGGTTAATCTAACAATTTACAAACCATACCATTTTAAAAACACGGCAATTGTTGTCCTTAGCTCTGTCAAGACCACATGCTGTGCAGACACCTATTAAGGAATTCAAGCTTTTCTTAATGTATTAGAAGAGTGAAAACGTGTAATTGGAAAAGAAAGTGAAAACTCCCTACAAAAGGATTTGGCATGGACATATCCCTCAATGGATTATTGTTATCAATTTCACCACATAAACTAAGAAGAGTGTTCAAGTCTACATTTTTTCTAGTATATTAGGAGAAAATAAGCATTAAATGGTATTTTGAGAACATTTAAACTTCATCATTATATTCTAAAATTGATCTCGGTGTTTCTGCTTCATGCAACAAGCTGCTACACTGATTTTGTGAAATGCTAAAGCTAGTTCCCCTGGGAAGCCAAAAGAGACGCAGCATAAACTGCGGGTCATTTTGCTGTCCTGGTTCAGCACATGTTCCCCAGCAGACGAGCAATGAAATGAGACAGAGAAGTTGAGGTTGGGGCCATTTTGCACAAATCATCCCTAGGAGCAATGGGCTGAAGTGTCAGCTTTGAAGATGAAGCTCTGGAAGGTGCAGAGACAAGATAACATCTTTTTTTGCAGTGGTGGCTCTTTCATCAAAGAACATGACATACTCCCTTTCCCACATTCACAATTGTAGGAATGCACAAGTAAATTATTTATCACCCTTCGTATGCTATGTATTATTTGTGGCTGTTGGCAGAGTAACTGCTCCAGATACACAGTCTACCTACCCCACCAACGCTAGCCATCTGACAGTCAAGCATCTAATCTAGACATATCTAGAATTTTGCTCTATGGGAAGGAGAAAGGAAGGCACTTTGGGAGGGCAGCTCCTTTCATCCTAAGATAAGACTTCTAAAGCAAGTGATGTTTAGATATTTGTCTCAGGTTGGGATGTGTCTTCCTCCACAAATGCCTCCCCTTGACACAGCAGCTCCAGGCTGCTAGGAGGACTACAACAATGACCTCCATTCATGAACTTGTGCTCATTTAGTCTGAGCTGTGATCTGTCTAAACTTGCCTTTCCTGTCTCTTTCCAGATTTCATGTTTGAACCTTTGGGAACAGCACATTTCACAGGGTTGAGCACAAGAGCATCAATCACCCAAGTTTACCTTAAAGTGTTTTGAGAATGACGGTTTCTGTAGACACAGTCTATATTTTCAATTTGCAATCAAACATCTCACCTGGGAAGATTTGCCAAGGTGTTGCTTTCTATTTTGAATATTTCATACAGCTTTCACAGTAATACTCTCTATATTATATAACTGAGATTTTAATATTAATAAATCCATGATGGGGTAAACAAAGCCAATCCAAAATGTTGCAAACAGCCAGTTTTTGAGGAAAAAGCAGCTTCTGTACCAGATGCTTGCCTGCAGTGTGGAAAGAATAATTCATTTCAGAAGCCACAACCAAAGTTGGTCATAAGCTTAGAGCAGTAGGTGATTTGCTGAGACCACCTCAGAAAGCAGAGCTGGATTCCTTTATTCTGGACCAGCTATTCCCCATAACTGGGAATAAATTCTTAAAGATACCCTATACTGTTAGTCTTATTTTAAGAGATAAGAAAATTTGACTAAATTATTTTAAATTATGAAAAGTCATTATACAGCACTGTATTCTTTCAAATCTCCCTACCACTTCATGCAAGTCCCTCAGTTTTGGCAAAGAAAAAAACATCCATAACATCAGCTTTAGTTTTGCTGATCATTTCACTTTCAAACAGGCAGTGCTGGAATGTTTGAATGGCTGACACTGCGAGAGGGTTTTTAAAATGTAAAAATATCTGCTGCCATTGTAAATTGAGAGAGAAAAAGCTCCTAAACCCTAAAACATTTTGATCTGCTTCAAGGATTTAAGTACTTATTTTTACAAAGTCTGAATTTGGAAATATAAATGAAACCTTGATTTCTGATCAAAACAAATTTTAAAGCTAAGAGTTTGAAGCTCAGGGAGAGAAGCTGCTTTGCCTGGATTTATCCTAAACATTGTATTCTCTTTCCTTTCTCTAAGTTTTTCCAGTTTTTGATTCAGAGACTTTTTCACCAGCTGTACTGTTATGCCCAGTCTGCACGGAATCAAACAAGTTAAATAAGAAAAAGATTATGAATTATTTATTCACCTGAATCTCTCGAACCAACCTGAGGTTTGGAATCAGCATTGAAATACAAGCAAACAAACCTACCGCACTGATAACCCTCAAGAAGGCACTGCAGGTTCGAGTGCATTCTAGTAATATTTTTTTCCCCATTTTTGCCAATGTTAATTCTATGCATTGAAAACTATCCTGGTGCTTCAAAGCAGCCCTTCATGATGCTATGCTGATTCTGCCTATTAAAGTGGTCAAAAACCCCTACTCCACAATGGGTTTCTACATGAGGAAACTAACCTGCGGTCAAATTATGGAGCAGATAAACCCTTACGTACTGAAGAATCCAGAGTGGTTTGAATGCATTTCACTTTGGAACAGTAGATAAGTATCTAGAGGTTTGCATGTTAGGGAGTCTGAAATTCAAGCAGGGCTTTTGCATAGTTCTGGAATTCACTTCCTTATCAGCTCAAAAACTTAAAGGATGAAGAAAGAGTCAAGGCCATAAGACATGTAAAAATCTAATAAGCTTATGGGGAATAAGTATGATAAGTGACCTTCCATACCTCTATTGCTTGTTGTTCTCTTTATCTGTATTTTAAACCATCTTTAATGTTGGGAGAGAATCTCATGCACAGGACTGAATTCATGTGGAGGGGCTACTGCGTTATATAAAACCAGGAACATGCTGAAGCAAGTCCAGGCCCTGGAGACTATATCTACCCCTACAGAGGCTGTGATTTCTTTATGTATCTTGTGCTCTTCTTCTTCTTCTTCTTATCTGGTACAACCACAGGTAAAGCATTGCAAAAACATTTAAGTGTAAATGTATTAAATTACTTATTGCATATTGCACAGAAAGCCAGAGAGCTCCAGCGGATGACCCAGTGCTTAAGCAGTCATTCTTTGCTACGTTTTCTCTTATGTGTAGGACTACTGTATTTGCTCCGAAATCTTTATGTCCAAGGATAGTAACTGGCATGCTATTCTATTGATATATTGATCTTAGGACCAAAGCATGCTGTAAAATGAGATGATCATAATGGGATTTAAAGTTATTACAGACAAAGCTGTAGTAATGTATAGTAAGTTTCTGGCATTTTCATTTACTAGTGAAAAATCACATACCTACAGTAGATACACTGTTTAAAAAAAACTGGAAAAGATCTTCAAGGCCTGGCACCTATATTTTGCAGTTAGGTTTACAAAATTATTATAAGTAAACTTTTATGGGAGGGGGGAAAAAATAACAAGACATTCTATTAATGGAACAGGAGTTTCACCAAAGGCATAATGTATTAAAAATATAATAAATGTCACTGAAAATTAAAGGACCTTATTCTGCTTTATACTATTGCTATTTTAAATGACACTGGCAATATAAGACAACCTACTCCCCCAGCCCATCTAGAAATAAAATAATAATAAATAAAGCCCCCTTTAAACTAGAGTTGTTGTAAGAAGGAAAACTGCACCCAAAAATAGCAAAGTCAACAAAAAAAACCCAAGCAATAATACTGGAACAATGACACTGGTCAAAGATGAGCCTTTGGGGGAAAAACTGTTGGGCCAACACACTGCATCTGTAAGCAGGAAGCGCTAGGAAAAGAGAGGGAGCTGTTAATTGCTGATTCAGTCCTGGTTCTGTTTTTAATAGTTGTGCAGGGAATGAAAATGAAATCTGTGTGAGAGAATCTAAGAAAATAGAAGGGGGGGGGAAGAAAGAAAAAAAAGATCTGATTTATTTAAGGCAAAAAAGCAAATCATGCAAGGCCTAACCCATTCCCAGACAAGAATATTAAGGAGGGATGTGGCTCCAGGGCAAAAGAACATAATACATTGCAAAACAATTATAGCATAAAAACTAGAATTGCTCTTAGACAAAAAGGTGATAATTTCTCCTCCAAAGGATATTACCTAATCCAGACTGAAGTGTTCTAGGACCAGAGATATGAGCAACGAATCCAAAATACTAAGATCCAAGGGGCCTCAGGAAAGGGAAACGCTGACGGCTAAAGGCCAGAATCCACAAAAAAAGCAGAATCTGGAATAGCACAGCCTATGGTAAACACCTCAAACGTGTTGCATGCATTCATAATCCACATTTCTTGTATATATTTACCAAGTACCAGTGGTGTGAACTCAGCATGATCAGAGGTGGCTGACCACTAGCTCAGATGAATTCATCATTGCTGCAGCAGAAGGTGAGGCAGACTATCACCTAAAAAGCAAGTGGAACTTTTTATTATGTTTAATCCGGACACAAGTGCATGAGCCAGCATCTGATAAGAAAGGATGACATTAGCAGAGAAAGGAAAGCCATCAGCAATCAGAAAAAAGTAAAAAGAACCAAAGCTGCTGGTACTGTTAAAATCTGCCATTGAGACTAAGGACCTGCAGATGGAAAACAAAAAAGTATGGCAAAGCAAAAGCCACATTATGATTAGAGATTCCAGAAGTTATTGTCTCACAAAAAGACCAATTGAGAGCACCTTTGATGGAAAGAAAGGCTATCTTAACAGAGAGAAGGGATTTATATCCCAGCCCAGGAATTATTATCCCAACTAAGTCCAGCTGAGGAAGGATCAGCTAACAGTTCTCACAAAGCAGGTCAGGCACCAACTGGACCAAAGAGATTGTCCAACAAACAGACAGCTAGCTTAGCAAGACTAAAGAGTTAGTCACCATGACATGGCACAAATGTAACAAACTGCCTGCGGTGGGACACATCTCCAAAGGAATCTGCAGGTCCACATGAACTTGCAGAATATCCCAGAGAAACTGCTTATAAAGATTTTAAATTCTGGGCTATATCAGCATTGATTTTTCAATGTTACTACCATAATATCTTTCTTGGAAAAGAAGATATGCTGAATTAGATCTTAAAGAAGTTCTGGAATGACTGGGACACCTTTTTATGTTGTAAGAAATCTCATATTACACAATGGAATTTAGTTAGGACTGACTTAGTTAGGACTTACAAAGTCAGACCCTCCTCAGGCAGCTGAGTCTGGGAAAGTTACTGAACACAACGATAACCCATCAGCACCTGCATGGACAGCCACCACAAATACCCTTCCCCTGGAGTGATGGAATAAATTGGGCTCCCACTAGACAGCCCTTTTGTTTCTGTACTTATCCTCTATTTTGTGAGTATTTGTTTTCTATGGAAACTTATAAAACCTGAGAGAGCATCTACACCCAAGAAATTCAACACAATGAAGCCTCTGAAAGAGACTCAAGGAAGTCTCCAGAGCTCAGTGCAATGCCGCATAGACCCATCAAGTAAGGTCTAGGTGTTTCACAGAAACATTCTTTCAAAGTTATGCAAGCACTCCTATGTCTTAGATATTGGCAATTTTGCCTCAAACTTCAAAGCAATTCTGGAAGTGCTCAGCATTGCAATCATAAAAAAGAGTTACTACTCCGTCATATGTATCCCACCAGCAGCCTTAATAGACCTGACTGTGAATTTTGAGGGTTATGGAGAAGGTCAACAGCTAAAAACCTGCATCACAACACAAACTCAACAGTTGCCTTGCCAGTAGTCTTAGCAGAGTGGTCAAGATTATAGAGATGAATTCTTCCTCTCATGCAAAGAGATAGAAACTGTATATCAGAGTTGACACACAGAGGCATGATCCAATCCTGCAGTTTTCATTGCTTGAAGTATGCCTGTTTTCTGGCTAAATGGAATTTTGTGCCAACAGCTATCAATACAATTTTCATTGGCACGTGCCACCTGAATCCAAGCCCAGAAAAATCAGCCAGAAGCTTATGAGCCTGCAGTCAGTCAAACAACATAAAGACAAAGAAAGCAAAAATCCAATAGGACTTTTAATCAAATAATACAGGGAGGACAAAAAATAACTTAATAGATCAGTTCTCTAAACTTTTTTAACCAAGTGTTTCAAGAATATTTGGAACTGCCTTGGACGGTTGTTGACAAATTCAAGATAATCCCATCTTGGTCTCATAACTGAGTCTTCCTTCACCCTTGAAGCTATTGAAAAGAAGGGTATGATGGTAACCAGAGGCCACATCCTTTTTACACTCCTCTCATCCTTTCAGGTGGGTGAATGGCATTTTAGAAGTTAGGAATAATAACTGAAACACAGTGAATACATTAATTTTGCACACCTACCAGCTGAATCAGCTGTTTATTAATTATGACTACTATATCAATCCTGGATCAGTATCCCACACTCGCAAGCAAAGTTCCTGCTCCATATGCTTTCCACCTTTCTTGTTCTGATTCGATATCTGCTTTGGATACTTTCTTTCTGCATTAGTGTCCCATTATGCATTTTTCAAGACTGCATCTCTTTTGCTAATTTCCTGTCATGTTTCTAATGTCTCCTGTAAGTACACCCATGTCCTTCCTGGTTTTCAGAATGTCTCACCACTTAGGTTACTTCCCTTTCTGGGTCATTAAAGGTGATTCTAGTACTGAAGAAAGCATTCTTGTTCAAGAAAATGTCTTCACGTGTGTTTAAGTGCTGTTGAAGTCAGTCGGAGGTAAACAGCTCCCTTAAAGGCAAACATAAGCTTGAGGGCTTCCACCAAGGACGTATATCATGTGCTGAGTGCCACAGTGCTCAACTACACTACTGCCAGCAGTGTTATACACATTCACTGTCACTATCCTTTATGCTCCAACAGATATTTCTCTATCCACATCATTCATTGTAAGTCAGGTGGAATTATTTTTGTGGGTACTACTACGTGAGACTGGATCAAATGCATCACTGACCTACAACTACCTCATGATCATTGCAGTCCATTCACCCTCCTCTTCTGCAGTGCCATGAATGCAAAATATTTTGTCCACCTCAGTGGGACTACAGACATGAATAAAACTAAAGAAGAGCACATACTTTTGGCCTGATTTCCAGCCAGAAAACAAATTTTCCTGTTGAGATTTGATGTTACCAAATGGCAACTTCCACATTTATTTTTTTTCTTTTTGTCTGTCTTACATTATAGTTGCTTTTCCACGTTTGCCTGGTTCATGCAAAGTTTTCCAAGTTATTTTAAAATCAATGATCCATTTTTAGTAGCCTTAACAGCATAAAAATTGATAAATAGGATCCAGAATTTGTCATCTTGACTCCCTACACAACAGTTCCATAAATTTGTAGTACACTGAGCTATACTAACAGATATGTACTCAGTAATTCTTTTCTTCTCTTTACCAACACTTTGAACACAGGCCTTTCCACTTTCTGTTTCGCCGGTTTCATTTATTCTGTGTTTTGATTTTTAAAGAGAGTTCAGTATCTCAGCTATTTTCAGCTGGGATAATCCAACACACTTCTCATTTGCATGTAAAGTGCAGTCAATGCGAATTGATCAAAACCAAATTAACAGCAATTGGTTCCAATATTTTCCCTGTTTACACATTAGCTTGCTACCTTTAACATATAGATGTATTGAATTCAGCTTAGCAACCTGAGCATGAATGCTGTGGCCTTTAAAAAGAAACTTATCTGTAATTAAAATCATGCACAAGTTTTAGTGGGAATCTGTTTACTACCTAGAAAGAAAGCTGATTCTAAAAATGAATAGAATTTAGCTCAGTAGTTCATCTGTTTAATTCTGAATTAAATCCCCTAAAATTATGGGGAGTTAGCTTTATTAAGCTTCAGATTATATGAAGGTTATGTCTAGTTCTGGGTAGGTTTTTGAAAAAAAAATCAACGGGTACACTTCCTTCCCACAACACCATTGATTTCTTTTTTTTTAAGATACCACTTCAAACTGATAATAAGTTAACACAGTTATAATCATTACGAGCATTTTTTGCAAAAGTCATATAATAAATATGCATTGAAACTACAAGCATGCAGTACAAATCATCTGGCACAGTGTTCAGATGACAAGTAATAAGGGCTTTAGAATAAAAACTGAAGCACATATACAGTGGTTGCTATAAGGAAATGATTTATCCTATAGTGTATATTGAATTGCTTATTATAATTTAGAATGGTAATTGCTATGGCTTCACTATACTATTTAATTGCTACAGTACACTGATATATACCATGGAAGACACTGCAGTAACTGCTGTCTTTATATAACAGTATTTGCATAATCTGCACTGTAGTTTATTCTTACAGCAGATAATGCAGTATATGCAGGAATCAAATTGTTTCTCACCATATTGATTGTAATTAAGGACACAAATATGAATACAAAGATAAGGCTTTTTTCAAGATATATATCACAGGACAGTTGCAAAATTCAAGTTTAAGTCATTACTGTGCTAGTCTTTCTAGGTAAATAATTATAGAAATGCAGCTACTGAGATTTTTGTAACACAAGTGTAAGATAGAGCTCTGGATTTTTGTGCAAAGATCTCCATTTTCCAGGCCAGATCTTTCTCACAAGCACCTGCAGTTAAATCAACCTAACCACTCTGGTCTGACAAAGAGCAGAATTTGAACAAATTCATTGACACAGCTGACAAGCACATATCCTTCCCAACACCACATGATGTTGCAATGCCTGGATGGGAACTGGCTGAGGCTGTGGTCTATGATGGAAGTCTCTACACTGATGAAGTGGCAGTAGTAGCGTCCTATATGAAACAAACTTTGATGATACCTTGACTCCCAGTGTGTTAACTCTCTGTTCAGCTGTGCCTCCCACTCTGGAGGGAACCGGTGGTGACCCCTCTGAGAAATCAAGCCTCCTCCAGCTGTCCCTAGCCACAGGTTTCCCTGGTTAAATTTGGGCACCTAGAATTGAGCGCACCCCTGCACATGTTACCAGGCCAGAAGGCAGAAGCATATTACCACAGAAAGAAGCCATCACTGGAAATTTTCAGATGCCCAAGATCAGCCCAACAATTATAGCAGATATGTCTCCACTGCTTTTAGGTACTGAGATAGCCTACAAGGAGTTGAATTCATATCTAAGAGAGCTGGGGCCAAATTGCAGCGGGCTGTGTAGATCACAATCAACCTTTTCATTTGCTTCTGAAATCACATGTACCTGTGGGGCAATATAAAGACTACAAGTATATTATGCCACCAGGAGAAGCATCGCCACGTATTTAAGATGCCATTTTCTTTATCCCTTGTTTCTTTGCCTTAAAAACACAATGGAAAGCTAAGAAAGGATTTATGGCTGGCCTGACTCATGAGCGTTTCAGGGAACAAACAAAAGTCATGGATCATAGACACCAGCTATGCTAAAATGCTTGAACAGATGGCATATTTTAATGGATTAGTTTGTATTTTTGTGAGTGAAAGTAAACAGTGCAATTTACTTTGATTTGGGAGATTTGCTGTTTGCTATTCCCACAGATTCTGACTGACAAAGCTAATTTGTGAAACTACAAGCAAATTAGCTGAAGTTTTGTCTTCAAATTTAGCAATTCATTATTCTTCCATTTTAAGAAAAGCCAGTACACCCAGTCTAGAATCAGAAAGAAAATCACATCACATGGGTCAAACAACCTCAGTAATGAATTGTCAAAGTAGGGGATAAGGCTCAGCAAAAATGTTTGGCAAATAATTGCAAACAACTACTAACAACTCACTGAATCAAAAAGTCAGAGTTGGTAATAGGATTTAAATAATTAGCTCAGCTCTACTGCTAAAACAAGGGACTGCAAAAAGTTGTTAGGACAACTCACTGTAAGAGCAAGTCCTGCTTCCCTTCGTGGAGTTCTGTAGTTTCAAGAAGCAACTGATGGCAGGGGACATTGATGTACGATAAATGTAGCATGCAATCACTCTGATTGTTTGTGATCATGACATTTTACAAACACTGCTTCTCTGTCATTTTCTAAAGTATTGTTTTAGAGGGTTGTGACAGAGGTAAAAGAAATAAAAAAAGAACAAAACAAGAAGAAATGTCACCCTGTCTCCCTAGACAAGCCAGACTGAAAAATTGAAAAGCAACCAACTTGGATGAGATAGATTCGTAGCACTGACACCACACCAGCAAAATCAGAATTAGATTTTGAGATTATTGAAGTAATAAAACCACAGATTCTTTTCACAGGAGTTTACAGTATACTATCTATATATTATATTGAGTGTGGCAGTACCGGCTTGTGGTTAGAGCATGAGCTTGCTGGATTTTTTTTATTTGACTCTGCTGCTGACATACTATGTGACCTTGAGGTTCAGACCCCCACTTGTGAGATGGGGATAATAACCTATTTTGCAGCTGAGTAGATGAAATCTCTGAGAGCTCTCTTTAAATGCCTGCAGCCAATAATTAATGTTCCTTACACTTCATTGTTTTTCTTATTTTGTAATGGGAATTAAATAAGCTTTAAACTTTTTTTAAAAAAGTTTCTCTGCACTGACTGCCACCCACAGCCTGCATTACATTTGCAGATGGGTGAATGGAAGTGAACATAATTCAATCACCCTTTCACCCCTTCAGCCACATAAGCAAGGTCAAACCATAGATTCAGCCCACATGCTTGCAGGCAGGTGCTCAGACAATATCTGAAAATTTCCTATTTTTCACATGTATCTAACAATATCTTTCAGGCTTTCCATCCAGCTAAAGCTCTCATCCAACGCTTGTTGTCTCTTCACTTGACTATTCCATGCTCTTTTTCCCTTCATGTTGGCCACTGCTTATTAGGAAGACTTGCTGTCTGATGACAGTCACCCCTTTCCCTTCTGCTCATATTATGCCTAACAGCAACTTTTTCAACTTTAAAGACTTCTTTTACTTAGCTCCCCCTGTCAAAGATGTCTAGTGCCCTATTGCAACACCATCCCTAGGTTTTCCTCAGTCATTATCAGCTTCTCCAAAAACATCATGCTTTTCCCTCGCTTTTGATACTGTGCGGGTAAGATACACATGGAAAAAGATTACGATGGTCCCTACCTTATTTTCCATCAAATCTTCATTCAAAAGGAGTTCTACTGTAGTGCCTTTAAAGCCAGAACACTACAGAGGCATGCAGCAGGTGTGAACAATTTCCTTCTCAGCTGAAATATTCCCTTTTTTCCTGCTCCTCTTATAAATAAAAAAGCCCATACTTGTATCTAGAACTAACAAGGTTGAGCTAGTTTTTCCCTTCAACTTTTTTTTTGTTTTTAACTTCTTTTGTTTCATTTTGTTTGCAACTTTTAAATGCTCAGGACAGAGACAGCTTCTTGTTTTCCTTGTTTGTATTTGCAATATTTATATGACATCTCAAGCCCCATTTAATGCTCTAGAAGCCATCACAGTCTGAATATTTACCATCCAAAATAAAACAAAATTAAAACCTGAAGACTAGTTTTTGTTGCTCTAAAGAAATGGAAAGAGCAATCATATAAGAAAAGCATAATGCAAATTTCATTAGGGTCACACCACAGAGGGAAGAGAATTGCTTGAGCTCAGAAATTACCCTGGCTTGGCATACATGGATATAAACTGGTCAACCACAATTTTTATCTGGAAATTACAAGAAGATTTCTAATTAGTGAAGTGATGAAGTTCAGGAATACCCCTCCAGCAGGCAAGTTTCAGTAGGGGAGCTGGGAACAGGAAACCTAAGTGGTTTCAACTGAATTTTGATCGATTATAAGGGAAATCCAGTGTGCCCATGTGAGCAGAGGAGTGAGTGACCCAGCAGATCTCCTCCAGTCCCTTGTCCCTACTTTGAACATTATTTCTGCTTCAGCAGTCAAAAGTGTTCATAATAACTGGTAATCAGTGGACCAACCTGCAGCTCAAAGCAGAAGTATATTCTCCATGACACATTGATGGGTTTTATGTTTTTGTACCAAAAAAACCCTTCTTGCCTAATGTAGGTATCATACTATCCCACACTTATTTCAACGATGCTAAATGTCATGATTTACATATGACATATAAACACATACAACAGATAAAGTTGTTTCAGCTACTAGCCCTGCAAACGCCCTGGACTCTGAGATTCAAACACTTCATTTCATATATATGATCAGAACCAATAAGCCAGCAGATATCTACAGTGGTACCTGACTCCACTCTTTCTAGGAGTTGCTTTTGCAATGTCCTAGAGAAATAAGAGCAGCTCAGCCTAATTGATTTGAATATAGTAAACAATTCCTCTGATGATCTGAAGGAAGTCAACAGAGATGCGTTCACACCTGCTCGTCACTCCTCTGGCTTCAGGGAAGATCTTGAATCAAGCTCATGTGTATGCCAAGCATCCATGGCGTGACCTTCTCTTTCTTGTACATCCATGCAGCTATGGCACTATACACCTACAGGAAACATTAGCAATAATATTATAAGGTTCCACCAAAAATGAGCCAGACAATCTACACTAGAAATTTTCAACAATATAACAACAAAAATGTTGCTTTTTTTATACCCAAAGCCCCAGTGTAGAGGCAATTATACTGATAGAATATGATGTACCATAAGTTATGCTGGTAAAAGCACACATGAATAGAGCAGCAAACTTCTTGTAGTGTAGACTAGACTGAAGAGAGAGTGACAGAGCCCCCCATCTGTGAAAAACTGGGTAAGGTGGCTCCAGCTGCAGTAATGGAGGGTCAAATGTACAGACCGACTCTCAGTGACTCATTCCTAAGGTTATAACTTAGAACAAGAGACATTTTAAAAACCTTTGAAAACTGTCATTTCCTACTGGTAGGAGATTCTTCTTGTGTTATCAAAACACAGACCATATCAGAACTAGATTTAAAAAAAAAAACAAGTCTTCTCAGCTGAAACTTCAGTACATTTTTATTGACAGGGTCTTTTTATTACCATCTGCCATTGTATTCTGTAAATGAGCTAATATGGGTTTTAAATTCCCAGAGAGTTTTTTGTTTAATTAGGAGGAACTGAATTTTGTAAAAACTATTTCTAGAGCTTGTTTGTGGGACGTCTATTTTATTGGTATTTGAATAGAGTTATTCAAGTAATATACTCAGGCAGCAATTGACAATAGCTCATACTGACCTTGAATTCACTACGAAGGAATAAGTGTAATGTCAAATCTTATTCATTTGCATGTTAATCACCCTGATAATTTCATATAGTTGCAGAGAGGGAAGCAGACAATTTTAAGAGAATGTAAAGTTAAGCTACACCTCTTTCAGCTCTTTGGCTAAACCCCAAAAGTGAACAGCTCTGAGAATATAAGAAGACAGGGACTGTTCTGAACTTCAGAATGAGCATCACTAGCTCTGATGTGAACTCTGTGCAATAACCCAAGCTGGTTCCAATATCTTCCACGCCACTGCTGGTAAAGCTCCTGCTCCCAGACAACCTGCTGCAGATCTGAAGGAAAGCACTTGAATTCTTGGGGCAGTGACAGAGTTACACTGTCCCGGGTAAAACCAGGATTTGGCTCCTGATGGGTTGCTGTCTCTCACTTTCAATCAGCTTGTGCCACTTTGCACTGCCTTCTGCAGAACAAGGAGAAACGCTGCAAAAGTCCTTTCACATGTTTTTGACTGTCACCCAACTGGCTTCTTGTGTAACCACAGTTTTAGTCATTTTGGGTTAGAATTCTAATCTGAAAGTGCTTTTCTACCCGCAGAAATACTTGGGATAATGGCTGATTGCCATTTTTTCATACTCTCATCTCAAAATGATACTCGTAAAAAAACAGTATTCAATATTCACTGTGGAATCTGTCATCACATGAGAAAACAGATACACTGTGTGACTTACTCATTAGACAGCATCCACAGCAAGCAGTGAATAAATAATACCCAGAGATGTAGCTGAAGCCCAGAGATAGTGCATGACCTAATAGCTTGTGCTTTGCCTGTATGAAGGTGTCTGCAAATAGTTCATTAAACAGAAACATTCAAAATTCAGACTTTGTCAGATCACTTCAGCCCAGCAAAAACAAGGCATCTAAGTACTGTTGAGGATCTGGGTCTGAACAACTTTCCCAAGGTCATACACAAAGTCTGTAGCAGTATGAGGAATTAAACCCATGCTGTCCACATTCAAGACAAATACCATAACAACCAAACCATCCTCCTTCTGCAAAAGGAATGTACAACAGGAGTCCCTGTTTCCAGATAATACAGGATGTCACCCTCCGATACACGAGAATATTTACACTTGGGAAAAAAAGAAATCAACAGTTATTTTGTTTTAACCTTTGTTTTGATCTTGAAGCTTCAATCCAACATTCTCAGTCTCTAAAATGAAAACAGTAAATTGACATGTCATATAGCTTACAAAATGAGGAGTGTTATCAAAGGCAGGCTGTGTAACTAGACCTCGTTCAGTACACAAGTACAATTCATATTGTTCCCACCTATTACCAGAGCTTGAATACGTAAAATATGAACCATTCCACAATCTGCATGCTCATTTATATTACCTTTATGTGAAACTTAGGAAATAAAAAATGTTCCATTTCCCCTTCAAGTGTAGAACTCTGTGTTACACAATCCTGCTAGTTATCTTGGTGAGGCTAGGCTTTGCCGCATACTTTGCAAAGGAAAAGTGGACATTTATCCTTTGGGTGTTTAGTTTAAAAGTGAGGCTGAAACTTCCCGAAAGAAAAGTGATTACATTTTCTGAGATTTATGACACTACTTGTTCCCCAGTTTCATATGAGTTTCAGCTGAGTTTAAGCATATAACATTTTCTAGTTGACACAGGAGAGACTGTGGTTCCAAATAAAACATTAGCATAAAGTAGAAGCATTTTGCAGGGTTTCAAACCGAAGTAAGGTATAAAGTAGAGGCATTGGCTGATTTTTGCTCTAAGTTTCCCAAACTCCAGGTTCAAAGCAAAACTTGAGGATAATCTCAAGCAAAAGATAGCAGATTTTTTGGCATAAAATTCTTGCAGAGCAAAGCAATTAAGACTTAATTTAAAAGTGGCATTGGAAGTATCTCCATTTAACCGCTTACAGCCTCTGCTATGTGACTCCAGTTGCAGGTCCTTATTCCTGCCTTGCATTTAATTGTCCTTCTTCTCCTCTAATCCCTTCTTCTTTGTGGTCTCCCAAACAGCTTCTTTATTCTCATCCTGCTTGACTGCACTATTGCTCTCCCCATCTCCTGCTGCACTTATGGGATCGCCTTTCACAACTGCTGTGCTTCCCAGCACTCTCTCCGCTGCAGGCATCCCCTCATCGTCTCAGACACATCTCCATTTACTTGCACAACCTCTGCTCAGTTTGGTGTTTCTCCCCTCCTCTTTTTTCCTTTCCCTCATTCCTGCTCCTCAACTCATCTGGTTCCATTTTCCTTGGGTCCATTTAAATCCTGGCAATTCCTAGCTCTGCTTCTCTGCCTGTTCTTACTCCTGGAGTCTTTCCTAACATCTAATCCTAATCTCTGGCTGCAGTGTTATCATATTTCTTTGTATTTTAGCCTTCATAGAAACAATCATGACAGAGCTCCCTTTCTTTGCAGAAGCCTAGCAAATATAAGACTGTTACCATGAGCAGAGCTTCAGCCTTCTGTGCTTCAGGCTGAAAACATCAATTAATTCATTCTTTCCTTATGGACCATATGTTCTCACACTGTTCTTGAAATAAAATACTGCAAACTGGAGTACCATAGTACCACTGGGACCTTACCAGTACCAGGCAGAGAAAAATGTATGATCTCCTTTATCAAGTACCTTCTTCTTTTCATTCAAGGTCTTCCTTTGACTGCTCTTTCTCAAAGCCTTTCTATCCCATAAATAAGTTTAAGCCCAGTTCTGCAAAGATCTGAACTTCTTCTGGTGTCTTCACATCATTCTAGTTTTAAGCTGTATATTTGACACAGAAAAGCAGGGGTAGTTCCAGTGTCAAAAGAAGAGCATGCTGAATACAATTGTTTACTGTTCTACCCCAATAATCTGATGTCTTTTTGGTATTCTGATAAACGTCAACCTAGGAATTTAAAGTAAAATGAACTAGCAAATTTGGTAGATATAATCACGTGCTGAAAAAATAACACTGAATCTTATTTTATTAAAATATTTTTTCAGCCTTTCCACTGTTTATTGCAGTGGGAAACAGAATTAGTCTAATCTGATTTTCAGACATATGTATTTAAGCAATGCTTTAGAAAAAAAAGAAAAGCTTTTGGCATTACTTTTAAAATCTGTGTGAAAGCTATTTTTGCTAAGGAAAGTTTCACATAGTATACAATGCCCATATGCTTTCATTGTTGGTCAAGACTCTAGGAAAGAGATTTCTTACTTTTGCTGAAAGTAAAAATGCCATGAACAGTTATTTGCAGGAAAATCACTAATCCTCTAAAAACAAAAAGACAGCACTAAATTAAATTTTGCTCTTTAAATGATATTGACAATTTTGTAAGTGAGATCAATTTTTAAACTTGGCACCAAAAGGGATCCCGCTTGTTTCCCTGATTTATTGACAACAGCTTTACATATTCTTGCTTACAACAGTGAAAACAGCAATTTAATTTGATCCAAAAATTCCTCAATTTCAGTAGACTTTTTGTAGTATTTAGATAATAATTTATTCTGAATAGTGGTCTGTCCAACACTTGATGCAATGAGGAGTGAGAATGTGCTGGGAAGCCTCTCTGAACCATTTCAAGCAGCCTTTTAAGAAGCTATCCAGCAAGGAAGATTAAACATTAGCTGATTACCGACAAGTAATTAACAATGTCAACGAAACACAGAAACTGCATTAATAATAATTATATCATCAACACGCTGATCATCTTGTAGAGAATCCCAGGGAAGAGGAGAGGTTAATTACTCACTGCTAGCAGAACAGCAGGAAGTCGACCACAACCATGCCTCTGCATGGTGTTAACTGCCAGGCAGATAATTAATTAACATCATAATTGTAATGCAGGCAGCATGAAAATATTGAAATATTACTTCATTTCCATTCTATTACCTATCCGGCACATTCTATAACTTAGAGGCTGGAACTACAAAGATTCGTTGTGACCAGACTCTTGGGTCACGTGCCTTTGACTTTATTTTCCTTCAGAGGTCTATAATGAATGACAGACAGAAGTTTGGGCCGAGGACAAAGAGCCAGGAGGGATTTAGTTTCGATACCGACTTCTCCTGTCTTGACGCGAGAAGTTCATCATGATTCGAAAAGAGTTAGACTTGTGGGTGTGCACTTGGCTAATGAGAGTTAGACTGTCAACAATTTCTTCCAAAATAAAATTAACAAAAGATTTGGAGAAGATATTAAGTCACACACTTGAACCAAGTCCCAAGCAGGTCTTCAGGGAGAAGTTGTATGGAGGTTACCTGTCAGATGGACCTTGAACTCCCATGCTGAATGTCATGACCTTCAACTCTTCTGAAGGTCATTCTGCAGATCTTTTTGATTGGGTGCCCTCTACGAGAGTTGCTCTTCTTCCATCGCAAGTTGTTTGGCTTGAAGCAGGAATGCCTACAGTCCCTATTGTGTGGTCTACAAGATGGCATGCCACATAAATGGAAGCATTGTGTACGATTCTGGTCAATCTTATCCAGGACAGACAAATTCAAACATCCTTCCTGCCAGGTTGATCAAAGGAAAGAAAAAGAGACTAAAGGACTTTGTTGTATGCAGGGTAGTAATGAAAGACAGAGATGAGATATGATTGCTGGACATTCACTGGTTCGACATTAGAAGAAAATCTCTATATGTCAGAAAGCTACTCTAAACCTTATGGTACAAACTGAGCTAATGAAACCAACCACTTGTAAAATGGAGCTCAAGACACTTATTATATGACATGGGGCCAGGGAGGGGATTTGATTTAGTAGACTAAGAGGTCCACTGGTGCTCTCCATTCTGTTGAACAGTGAGAAACACTTTTACATGCCCACCTGCCCCACTGAAAAAACATTACAGCACTTTGTGTCCAAAAATATACATCCTGTAATCATGACCTTCTGAGACTTCACTCTGGTGAAAATAGGCCATCTCTACAGCCATAAAAAAATCTCCTTTAAATCAGAGGAGAGATAGGTGTAGACAATTGATTTACTAAAGCTGGTCTCATTTTCCTGGTTTGTGCCACATTAAAAAAGAACAGAACCAGAAAAGCATGCTGGGAAAATTATGACTCTGCAAAATGCCCAGTGACAATTAGAGCTGAAAGCCACCATTACCACCAAGTGAGGATAAAGGGTTGGTACTGGAGTAGATTTAGCTGAATAGTGCACAAGAAATCTGGCTAATATTTCTTTAAAACTGTGTGTCACAACTGATCTTCTTGAAGGTAAACAGCGACATACGACAAAATGTGCAAAGACAGTCTTCCTTGATCAAGAGATATTGACATTTGATCATCTGTAAATTTAAATTTCCTTTTTTAAAATATTTGAGGGCTTGAAACAAAACAGTTTTGAAGGAGGTAGAGTTGACCTAAAATAAAATAAGCTTACCAGAATCAGATCCTGTTAGTTTCTGACAGAGAGTGTCCTGAAAGAGTTATGGCCATCTATACCATGGACAAAATTCTCTTTATCACCCAAATTCACTGCCTGTTAAGAATGTGCAGTGCATTCCATGTTTGTGCAGTTGGCTGTTTGCGAAAGGAACTGTGCAACAGCAATCTGGCAGAAGAGTAGGCTGGTGATTATGCCTAGGATGTGGTAGGCACATCTTGAGGTAATTCCTAGGTTTTATATGGCCTTTCTGTATATGGCCTACCTGCGATATACACAAGACTGTCACACTATTTAATTAACTACTTGTATAGCTTCATCTGCACCTGCAGAGCCGTAGAAGTTATACCTGGAGATATATAAGTTCATTAAAAGTTTGAAACATGTGTCAAGAGGAAACAAGTATTACAGTAGACAGATTTCCATAACACTTCTTGAAAACAGAAGGACAACTACTCTTGCATTCTGGCCAATATTCCCTGTCTTTGTAACAGAGGATCTAACACCCAGGGCCTGTTTGTGACCTCTCCCCTCTCAGGTAAATGCTTGTGCAGTCACTACACTATCAATCTTTAATTCATAACCTTGACAAGCACTCTGGGGCTGACAGGAGCTGCGTAATACCAAATCCTTTTCCATTCTGCATAGTGTCAGGCCTTATTTCAGTATGTAGCTAATGAATTTCTCAACAGAGATCATGCTTGGAGTATTAAACAGATATATTGAACATCTACCAACAACATTAAAAATAGGAGAGTTGGTTTTTATTTGCACTATAATAAGTCAGGAGTAATCCTACTGTCTTCTTTAGAATTTCTCCAGTGCTACTGTAGAGTGAGAGCATTAGAAGAACCAGGCCCTTTATGGCCAGCTGCAATCATTGCTATCCTCACACAGAGCCATATCCTCATGAGTACAAATAGGACTCAACTGCAGCCTGTAAAACTTAGAACACATCAATTAAGGGATGGGTGTAAAACGCAGATCATCTTTAAATTCCTGGATCATTGCTTGACTTTCACTCATAATTAATGAAGATTATTTTTACTGTCACAAAATGATAATAAATAAATACAACACCAAAGGACCCTAGTCAGGGTTTGGGACTCCTTATTCTGTGATCTAAAGAAACTAATTCAGCATTGAGAACAAAGGATAGGCTTATTTTATGGCTAAATGTAGCCAAGAAATAAAAGGATATGCAATCATGAGTGAAACACCTTATACTGATGCAAGAACAAAGAATATCGTTCAGCTTTCAACATTTTGCAAACTTCAAAGTCAAACCAGCCTTCTGATGACTGAGTCAATGATAACTCAAACTGTAAAAATGGCAAAGATAGTTAACAGCTCACCTGTACTAGAACATTTAGTGCTATTAGAAAAGCTATTTAAGTATATTCACATCTTGGAGCCCTTCCTGGCAGTTTGTATCAGCAAGGTACTCTGGGAACATCCATAAACCTCTTGCTGCCCCCGTGCCACCACCTTTGGTGTGATGTTCAGCTCCCACATGTCTTTTTGTTTCCTCCCGTGATAAACAGATCCATGTGTGCTTGTATGGAAGAATTTCTTAAAAATATAATAGTCTCCTCTGGGAAATCCCATAACCTATTCCTTTCTGTACCCTTTTTAACCTTTCCACCCTCTTTCCAACAGAAACATGGGACTGGCAGAAACCTTGTGTTTATTTTAGAAATAAAAGAAATCATTCTTTCATACATCTGTAAATGTCACCTTCTGCATCTTTTGCATTTCCATAAGCAGAACTTTATTATGCCATAATATATAATGGAAATATAAAACCAGAAAATGGGAGATGCCAGCCACTTTAGCCTGCATCACTGATGCACGCAGATATATTCAAAGGAGCTCTCCCTCTTCATTCATTTAAATGGGCACCATGCTGCTCTAATGAATACTTGTATCTCAAATGACGGAGAGAAGATACATTCATATGTACCTCATCCTACAAAACTGAAGCAGACATGCATGAAGTGTGGTCAATTTTTAGGAGTTGCTGTCTGGATACTGCAGTCCATAATTCTTTTAAACACTACTGCTGTTGTCTAAGGAATTGAAGTGTGAGTTTTAAATCTGTTTTTCCTCTGTCCTTTTGTCTTTCACACATTAACTTCTTCACAGGGTCTAGGCTTGACTAGTCCTGAAGTCTTCCCTTGCTATCTTTTTTTCCTTGCATGCCCTGTATTTTACACATGTAAAATGTGAGGTCTTTTTAGTACAGAGCTGAACAATATGGGTAAAATTGCCAGTGTAAGTCAGGTAAGCTAAATCAAAACCTATAGAGAGTGATTCCCAGAAGGAAGCACATCACAGTGTGATGAGTTCATCTTTAATGATACAATTGCATATTGAACATTTCAAGTAACTTCGCCCAATTACATCAAAAGACACTGGTTACTGCATTAAAAGTTTTGTTAATCTCAATAAAGAAAGGGTGGTCTGAAATGCAGCCACTAGATAATTAAAATTAGAATGCTATAGATGGCTACTAGATTGCTCATTTTATATAACGAATTGAAAGCCTAATAGGAAAACTCATAATACCAGCCCTCTTAACATTAGCAATTACCATGATTAACAATGATACTCACAACTCATTTTTCATTAAAGACTATGGGCAGAGATAAGCTTGTTTATATAGACTAGCTTTTGAACCGATGAGCTATTTATCACTTAGAAAGCCATGAAAGGACAGAACAGCACCCAGCAATTAAAACTTGCAAAGTGACCTTGTGACAGTGAAAGACCCACCCTCCTCTGAAGCAACAGTGAGGCAATTGTTTTTAAATCAGTTAGAAATGGAAAGATAATTTGTTGGTTTGTTAAATCATATATCTTGGCCTTGGAGTGACTGGAGTGTATTGCTGCCCACAGAAGGGTTTTCGTACAGATGCAGGTTTTCCAGTGTACACCACAAATCTGAGAAGTGAAGTTTTAAGAGATACTAGATCAAAAGATCAATGTGCAAAGGATCAATAATGCTTTATATTAAAACAGCAAATAAAGAAACAAGGTTTCGCATAGGGGTTTTCACAAAGATCAAAGCATATGCCATGTATGCGCCTCAATTTGATATCCCAATCAATCCTCATTTTCCTGTTCTTATTTTGAGTTCCCTGTCTCATTGCTGCAGCCTCTCATTACTCCTCCCAGACTAAGCTTTTGAGAAGAAGAAAGTCTCTTATTTACCTGTTACCAAAAAATAATACAGTTGGGTCCTGCTCCCAAGGTCTTGAGACTTTTCCTAGGTTCAGTTGAAGCACCGTGGAGTCAAGATAATGCATGTATTAAAAGCACAGGAAAATAGCACTGGAGTAAAAGGAACAGGTCTCTATGAAGATGGAAAAAAATAAATCAGACGTGGCTAAACCGTTCAAATCAGGCATCTGATATTTGCTAGGTATTATTTAAAGATTAGTCATTTCATTCATGTGATATTAGATATGCTCAGAAAGAGTACAGTATAATATTAAAAGAGACTAAGAAACAGCTCAAAATGATTGCAAGATATCCTAGCTGGCAGTGATTCAAATAGCCATTGAGAATGGAAATAAACATTTAAGAACAGCATGCATCCACTCTAGTCTCACCGCTACAGCCCTAAGGAAATAAAAGGAAAAGAAAAATTAGAATAAGCTTTGCAAAATGGCTAGTTTGAAAGATATTATATTTATATGCTTAGCCTGCCCTTAATTCACATTCAGGAGCTATCCTGGATTTTTATTAATCAAATTAATTTACTATTCAATTAAAAAGCAAAAATGAATGTGAAAGCTCTATTATACCAGCTGCATCAGAAACACATACACCCATATATGCATATACACTCAATTTAAAAAACAATGAACTATCTGTCCACAGGTAACATATGTCTCAAGAAAATTTCTTTATTTACTTTGGAAAGAAATTAGATGTAAGAAATTTGCTTATTGAAAGAATGAGAGGGAAACAGACTGCAGCCTTCAAGAGCAGAGATAATAGGTTGTGCCTTTTTCATGCTTCTCCATTCTTCTGATATTAATTGATTCAGGGTGACGTGCTTCTGAGCAGGGAGCACAAGCTAACTAAACATAATTAACATACACTACAATAATTTCCCCATGGCTCCTCCCATTGCTATGCTTTTTTCTGCAGCTGATGGTAACACCTACAACTGATGTGTAATGCCTAACTCCTTCCATCCCAGAACACCTTGCAAATTCCGGATAAGTTTCTGAGAGGGCTGGAAGGGAAAGCACAGGCTGGAAGGGAAAGCACGTGGCATGTGTTTGTGGAGCCAAGGCTACACTGAAGGTGGTGGCAGACCTATCATGAGCCATGTTCTGTTGCCTGGACATCAGCTAGAATCCCTTCGTACTGCCGCGGCTGCTGCTGTTTTGGTAAAGGCATTCTCCAAACCATGATTGCCCAATAACCAGTGCAACACCATATTGTGCTGATGGGAGAGACTCATCAGATTCTCCTTTCCAACACTGCCTGTCTCACCACGGGCAGATGGTGTCCCTGCTTTGCTGAGAGCTTCTGAGCAGACATCATACTCTTTGACCCCTGTTGTGATCCCAGCTTATTGCAGTGTATGTATATAAGCCTGAACTTTGTTTTCCATGAGGAATATAATGGTTAACCTACTAAATGGTGTTGTCCTTCCTTGTCAGCAGATAATGCATAGTCCAGAACTGTGTACTTCACACAAAACCCAGCCCAACACGTGTGAGGACATAGCATATTTGTATGTGTGGAACTTCATGAAAAACCAAGGGTTTCACTTCTTCAGCTTGTCTGTCCTGCTGCCAAGCCTCCTGCTTTTACTAACAGAAGAGGGATAGGGAATCATTCAGGTTGTGGGGTTTGAAGCAGAAAATTAGTCAATAATAATCTTGGCCTTTCTTTAATACAACTGCTGGTGCAATCAAAACCATGGCCTTTTAGGTCAAGCTTATTGACTATAACTTCTTACGTGTCCAGAGCTTGTGGTGCCCCATAGGTGCACTTAGTTGCAGGGTAGGTGAGTGTCAATCTGTGAATTATGCCTTTTCCTTTTGCACTGAAGATGTCAGAAAAGATGGCAGATTCCCTCCTTTCAGGGGTCTTGAGGAAGTTCCCAGAAAGTTCTGATATCCACAAATGCAAAGGCGTTCACAGACCAAGGGCTGGATACTTGAATGCATGCTTCCAAAAGAGACAAGGTGGATGAAGGTCTCAGAACTGATGAATGGCTTGAAGTTTGGCATGCTCTCAGACCACATTAGCAAATAGAGTCTAGATTCAACCAGTGGAAAGCACCTTTTGCGTAACTATTTCTTCCAATAACAATTAGTTTTCGAAGCCCATGTGGACGAAACCTGCAATCCCAGTTCCAAGGCTGTGAGTCAAAAATAACTTCAGTAAAGAAACTGGAACAGGCACTGGAACAGGCACTGAAACAGCACTGGAACAGGCTGCTCAGGGAAGTGGTTGAGTCTCCATCCCTGGAGGTATTTAAAAGATGGGTAGACGTGGTGCTCGAGGACAGGTTTAGTGGTGGACTTGGCAGTGCTAGGTTAACGGTTGGACTCAATGATCTTAAGGGTCTTTTCCAACCTTAATGATTCTATGATTCTGTGATTCTAAACTGGAGTAATCATAAGCTCACACTTGGAGACTCTGACAGCAAAATCTGACTGAGCCGATTTCTTCGTTGATAATGTCAGAGAAGGAGGAAGTAGAGAAGAATTTTTGGCTTGAGTTTGTTTCTTCGGTAGAAGCTCGCAAGCCCAGTTTGGTAAATCAGAGCTACAGTGAGGTTAGATGGGAATTTAATCATGATTGACACATAAATGACAGTCTCTTTAAAGGAAAGTGATACATCATCTGCACTCATATCATGTCATACCAACAATACCAGATCCACTTTAGATATACATATGTGGGTAAATAACATGGGAAAACATTATTTACATCCAGTTTTCTTGAAAGTGAGTTTTAAAAAGGATCTGTTGCTGATACATGTTTACATCCCACTAATTAAAAAGTTCAGCTTTTAGGACCCAGATAACTGAATCACAGAATAACTTTGCTTCGAAAGGGACCTTGGAGGTCACCTGGTCCAACTCCTTGCTCGAAGCAGGGCTGGTTTTGAATTTTGAGTGGGTTGTTCAGGGCCTTGTCCAGGGAAGTTTTGAGTATCTCCAAGGACAGATACTCTACAGACTTTCTGAGAAACCCATTGTAGTTTTTGATTACCATCATTGTGAACCTTATACCAAACTGAAATGTTCCTTGCTGCCACTTATGTCTCTTGCCTTTCAACCTTTCTCTGCACACCTCTGAGAAGAGTCTGGTTCTCTCTTCTCTACAACCCTCATTAGATAGCTGAAATCAGCAATAACATCCCCACTCAGCCCAGTTGAACAAATCCAGCTTTCTCATCCTTTTTTTTTGTGTGGCACATGCTTTGGCACATGGTCCAGAAGACATATAAGATCGTTGAGTGTGTTCAGCTGTTACAGGAGCTCACACATGTCAGGACTCAGCACAAGTTAAGGTTTGAACAGCAAAGAGGGACTACACAATACATGAGTAAGACACATGTGAATGCAGAGATTCAGCTGTCCAGTCTCTGCTCTAAGTACTGTTTATGAATATTAAACTAAACAGTCTTGAGATAATATGCCCAAACTATTCATTTGATAGGACCCAAAATACCCTGTTCTTCAGCCCAAGCCTCTCACCCCAGAGCGAATGCCCTAACCACTAAGATGCTACACAAAAAGAGGGGAGTTGGTACCTACTCCAGTTCTGAGTAAAAATAATTTTTAAAGTGTGTTCCCCTTGCTCCTTTTCTTGGGAAGAAACTGAAGCTTTAGGAGAAGTCAATTCCAGATTAATCTTTCTTTAGCAAAGGGAATTAAAGGACCTAAACACCAATGTGGGCAAGATTGACACACCTTCAATCTCTGTGCTTTCTGCCATTGAAAGTAGGATGCATAGTCTCTGGTGTGGATCTGTTCTGATGAAGGTCTTTCTCCATACACGTTATACACAGTTTTCAGAGGCTTTAGCTCAGTCACCAGGGTCTATTACGATAGCAAGGTACAGAAACAGTCCTTTCTCAGACTCACACTTTACAGAACTTACCCCTGGTCATCCAAGTAAACAGTAGCAGGGGAAAGAATTGAACCCAATTTTCCCCAGTTCCAGTGCAGCCCAGTAACCACGAGACACCAACAGAAAGATCAGAGAGGCAAATTAAGGACATACAACTAGACAGGCACCTGTTGAAACTTTTAAGTCCTTTTCTCATTTCTGCAGTTATTTTCCTAGGACAGCTTGCTCTGAAATGTGAAAGGATGATAAAAAAAAGTTGGGCTTATATTTTTTGTTAAGAAGGAAATGAGGAGTGAAAGTGGGCAAAGAGAGAAAGTGCAAATGGAGAGAACACCCATAAAAAGAACCGCTATGATTTGGAAACCGCATATATGCACAGATGTTTACATATGCAATAAATATACATATGCATCTGAATGACGCCTTATAGATATGAAGCTGAGACAATGCATATAAAGATATGATACACTTTAAGCTTGTATACCTAAAGCTTCTCAGGTTCGTTTTCCTGGATCTCCTTATTTGTGATTTATTTCTGAAGACTAAATTAAGTTTTTAAGTAAACAGTTGCAGTGTAACAAGCTAATCTGGGAACTGTGTAACTCATTTCTCACTCTTATAGATAGGGAAAATATTCAATTAGTATTCTGTCCATGTTAATTTTTAATTTAAAGCCTTTAACCAAAGTACAATGGACTTTTGACATATAAATATTAAAAATTAAATTTCCTGAGTTCATTATCTGATAATTAGAACTAAATAACATCTTAACTGAGAGACAAACCCCACGCAAAGCAAGTCAGTTCCATTTAAGATTCCATTAGAAAAGTGTTTGAGCTAGTATGTAATGGACCATAAAATTTAATTTGGAAATGATATTACCAAAAATGATGGAATGATACCAGTCACAAAAGCACATGTAGGCAGCCCTCATCTTTTCATTTGGCATGATGTTCTTCTATTGATTGTGTAGAATTAGAAAGGAATTACTTAATATTGCACAGAATAACATATGTAGGGTTTTTTTTTTCCTTTTTTCCAGCGCCTCAGTATTTAAAAGTCAGAATTGACCAGTGTAGCTCCATGTAATTACAAAGATTTCCTTATCTTAGCCTATTTGCTGAAGTCATCCTAAAGAAAGGGTCCCCTAATCCATTGGCTGTCTCATATCTCATTTACATTGGTGGTAATCCCCATCCTATCTCAGCATTTAGGTAATGACTTTGGGATTAAATTGCACTTCTTGCAATTCTTTACTTTCAAATCTCTACAACATATCAGCAGGGCCCGGCTGAATAGGCCTGTCAGAGGACTGGTAATGCAGCCGGGTAGGTAAGGCCTCCGACTTTAAAGTGAAATTAACTTTCTTCATAATAGGGTTTTAAGAAAAGAAAACCTTGACTCCATGTTGCAAAGTATTTTAGGATGTTATAAAAAGATGCCAGTATTAAGTTATATTAAGCTTTCTAAACTGGTGTATTTAGCTACTTTTGCAGCATTTATAGCTAAGGTGGCTTTAGTAAGTCATTTTCAGATAGTTATCAGTCTAAAAGACCTGCAAATGTCAGGTGTATCTTAAATTTTGCTTTATGAAAAACTCGGAAGCATACTTACTGCTCTGAACCAGTAGGATCACATCATTAAATTTCATTTAATCTATCACATTTGATAAGCAAATATCTGCTGTTTGTTATGGCCTCATATTGAAAATTCAAAA
This sequence comes from Nipponia nippon, assembly GCF_047370975.1. NCBI lineage: Eukaryota > Metazoa > Chordata > Aves > Pelecaniformes > Threskiornithidae > Nipponia > Nipponia nippon. Next base: position 8,304,688 of record NW_028262380.1, on the reverse strand, counting down.
CAATTAATTGAAAAATTAACAACTTAGGCCCAAATCAACCAGATACCTAAGTGCATTTCTAATTTTAAGAATGTGAATAATTGTACTCAAGTCAAGAAGCAGAAAAAAGTATTCAAAATTAAGTATATATTTAAATGTCTTCCTAACTTTGGGCTTCAATAACAAATTTGTTATGACAGAGCCATGTTTTTTAGCTGCTGCAAAAAAACCCACAGTTTTGTTAAATATATGCATATGTTGGTGAGAGAAAACTAATATATATATCATTATGGCTATGCTATGAATATGAATGTAGATAGTGTCACATACAGATGTTGTTGCATAAAGCTCCATTATAGAAAAGTATTTTTATTTGCTGAACTTAACATTTCTAAGTCCTTAAGCTGCTTTGCTTTTCAAATATTTATTTACTTACATTTAATCTTTAAAACTTCAGCTGTTTCCAAGATTGAGAGAATACCTTGTTTTGCCAAATTAAGAGCATCCTTTCAGCTAGTTCACCAAGGTGCTGTAATGCACCATGTATCAAATGAGACTTGATGTTTAGCAGATGGATCATGATACAATAGAGGATATGCCTTTTGCCATCACTGTGAAAATCAGCCCAAGGCAGCCAAATATAAATCACCTGAGGAATCTAAATTCATACATGCTCCTTATGTTGGCAGTTGCATCCCGCAAAGAATCCATCTGCACAGATATCAGGGCCATCAGACATGTGCCCTGTCCTCTGCTACTAAAGCCACCATCTTCTGACCATGTTCAGAAGAAATTCACAGAAAACACCTCACCTGACCCCTGTGTTGGCCTTTTGTGCATCTATCCTAGGAAACGAGCCTTTTACAACGTGTAAGTACTTTCTTTCTTTCTTTTTCCACAGGAGCCAAACCTTCTTATACCATCCCACTAGATCATACTTCACACAGAATAATGGAAGATTTGGCATTTTTATAGAAGAAAAATCTGCCAAGAATATTAAGCCCAAAGATACCACCTCTGGCACAACAAGTCCTAAGACAGACCACTGGATGGTAGCAGTATTTCCTAAGGAGACAACGCATTGCCTTTGCCCTCTTTTTTCCTCTTCCTTAGACACAGACACTGAACACTGGGAGGGATGGGACATTAGCTAGATGGGCTTTTGGTCTAACCTACTCCAGTCATACATACAGACATCATCACTGTCTTACTGTAAGTACAATAAATAAATGTCATAGACATTGAGACAAAGAAAGAATGTAAAATTAGCATGAGATCGTGTCCTTCTCGTTTCACATTTTGCTGCTGTGGAGGCTAATAACCAGATGAGTTGTGCTTCTGACATTTGCAATGAATTTGGCTGGCAACTAGTAAAATCAGGACTGGCTGACCTACTTTCTAATAGGACTATGTTCAGCAGTTAGTATGGGAACTTCTCATGCTTGGTCTCAGGTGAAAATAAGTGTTCTACATACAGTTCTATGTTCCTACAGTTTTCAATCTTACTGCTGTTTTACGTTTCCCCATCAAATGGGTGGAAAGAAAATGCAAGAAGCTTTGTTTTCACCATTGCACTGCCAGATGCTGCCACCATGCATGGGGTGTGAGCAACAAGATGCTAACATTTTCAGCCCCAAATAGTATTCAACTCCAGCCCCAGCCCTAACAAGGTGCTGTCAGTAAGACAAAAACAGTCTGCCAACAGCTTCGGGAGGGAAAACCCAAGACTCATGTGGCTGCAAGAGAACGTAAATCTCTTGGACATTGTCCCATTTGGAGATCACTTTGAATTTTCACACTGGAAGTCAGAGACTTCAAGAGCAAAATTAACCTTGCTGACGTTTATCTATCTTCCTTTCTTATTTATCTTTCAGGGACACGTTTCAAGAAATCACAGGTCCACCTGTGTGGAGGTGTGAGCTGCCTGTTCACTTGCCTCTGCTGCCTACACCTGTCCTGGAGGTACGCGGCCACCAGTCCAAGGGAAGTGAAGGAGTGGCAGCCAAGGGCCAAGCATTGGGTTTGATCATTTGAGAGGGAGGGGAAGTTTGTCAGAAATGCCAAAAAAACTTCCATACAGGATCTTTTATTCTCATTAATTAACCATTTTGAGGTGAAAAGAGTTTTGCAAGGTATTAGTGAAGCCATTCCCAGAAATATTATTTCAAACCATCACTTTAGTATACTACTCTCAAAGTTGCCTAGGAATCACAGACACATTTTTTTGAAACTACTTTTTTCAGTATGAAATCAAATTTTTGCCATACACGCTGCTCAGAGGCAGCATTAACAAACACTGCAGGTAATTACTAAGCAGTGATGTTCCATCAGGACAAAGAAGAAAGGTAAGACACGGAATTTAACAGGAAGCCTTATTAAATTGTAATTAAACTTATCCTTGTTTATACTTTTACAACAGGCTGTAATCCCTGTGTTAAGAAGCTTCTGAAATGTGTAACAGTCATCAACTCAATGCTGTAAATAGGGCTGAATAGCCCTCATCCCACAGACTTCCCAACACAGCAACGTGGCATCTCAACCCCACACAGATATTGTAAGGAGCTGGGGGATGGCATAAGCTATGTAGAGGAGATCATACCTTCCCCGCCTGCCCCCTGCAATGCCATCATTTACCTGGAAAAAGGAGAGCCTTTGCCTTCCCATGCCCATTCACATCAGGGCTATGTACACCAGGAGAAGGTAGTAATTCACTTTGAAGGGAAGCTGCATAGTCCAATGGCTACCAGAACCTTGACTGGAAGGTCAGGAGTTGGGCAAGCTGCTAAGTGTAAAATTATCAGACCATCTATGATATGCAAGATCATTAATACTGAATTAATTTTATGCTTCCAGAACTTAAAGATATGTGAACATCAGCCTCCTGTATTTAGAACTAAAATTTTTGAGGTTTTGATGTTTAGGTGCTTTTGAAGATCACATTGTTTACCTGGCACAAAGATCATCTTCCCACTGTGAAACAAAGTGTAAAGCTTACCTTACTGGCTGTATTAAACCCAAGTTCACATACAAGAATGGTGAATATTTGCAAATGGTGTGCAATTTTTTTTTTTACAGATAATATTAGAAAGCATATTATTCAAAGGCACACCTAAGACAATGCACAAAGGCAACTATTGTTTCTGCTACAAACCCTATAGATAACAGAAAACATTAAGCACATAATGGCTCAAGCATGCTATACTATGAGTGTTTAGCCCATTTCACATGTCTCCTTGCAGTCTTTTTCATATACTTGCCTCTGCGGTTCAGCTCGGTTGTATCCAATGATGAGTGATAATTGGAAGCCCTCCTCCTGCCATTCTCCAGAATGATACGGAAATTAATTCTTGTACACTGTGCATTGCATACACCAAGGGAAGTTGACCCTATCAATTTACATACACTATAGGGGCCTGCTATCACACTGCAGCCAGCAAACAGCTTCTCTTATCTAGGAAAGACCCTCATTTGTTATTTCTTGCTGAATACACCCACTCCCATTATTTCTGTAATTCTTTGCAATAATAGACCTTACCCTAATGAAACCTGCATTATGAGAAGGTTATAGTCCTGACCCAAAGACGATTAGCTCTGTGCTCTGTTATTGGTACATATGTAATTGTATAATTGATTTTAAAATTTACTTTTGTGTCCCCAAACCATAAAGCGAGCAGCCCATTAAGGGGGAGAAATATAATTAATATATCTATTAAAGTGGGGCAGGATATTATTGCAATTTTAGGATTATGCAGTAAGTGTACACATAAAATCAAGGAAGAAATACAAAAGTTGAGAGTCGCATCATTCTTCACTTTAGGTAACATGCAAAAGATGTAAGTTTTCAGTACACAACAAACAGCTCAGACACAGCTCTAGAAGATGTACCTCGTAGGTGGGGTCCAATTTTATACACAACTCCATGAAGCCAAGTGGGTAGAGTATTCTGCAGGCCTGAGCCTTTGTTAGTGTATGTTAATGAAGCTATGAAAATCTTTGTTTCCATGTAATTTACTTCTATATGTATGCTTGACTATGTATCTAACATAATGTGAATGTTGTTCTCCTTGGTCAGTAGATACATGCTAGATAATTGACAATTCATGCTTCAGTAATTAAACCTAAATAAATAAAACCATACACAATTAACATCATAAGTTTTTTTAACTTAGAAGTATTTTGTCCTCATTTACACCCAGTCCTTACTGTCTAATCAGCTGACAGCTTCCCATCATCTAAAGCAATCTGAGGCACACAGATCCCTGCATCATCTTAGGTATTAAGATGGGGACAAATTTTCTCTTCAGATCAAGAATTGCACTGCGCTAAAGACACTGCATGTGTGCACGTGTAAGCCCACCATGCAACAATCCTATTATCACTTGCACAGCAGCAGCCTAGACTAGACTGGGACCTCCTCAAGCCAGGGCACGTTTTGCACTAAGAGCTTACACAGCAACAGAAAAGAGGGACCTGGCAGCAGGGAAGCGGGAGAGAAAAGACCAGCAAAACCTGCCATAGCCCACTTCAGTGTCCTTCCCCAGCGAGCTACACCAGTGAAATCCAGCTGACTAGGACACAGAGATCAAGTATGACTTAAGGGATTGGATGGGTGGCAGCTGGCCCAGACACATTTCTTACAAACTTGCTTGGTACCACAAATGTCATTTCTGTTGGTAGTCTCCATCACAGGTTCCTGCATTCATTCTGTAGCAGCAGCCTAGCACCTCACACCTGAGATGCTGCAGCAGAACATCCAGGGCGCTCAGCAGCAGGCATTCACTTTCTGTAGCCAAAACACAGGTATCCAGTGTTATTTCACAAGTCCCACATGCCCTCCAAAGGCTTCTCTGGATGGCAGCAGGTGTCTCAGGTCTGGCACCATAGCTGGCAGCCACTTGTGGCTTCCCTGAGGATGCCTGAAATAACACCAATACTTGGGGGCAGCTGTGTCATGTCCCAAGCGACCTTCTGACAAGAGCAGTGAGCTTCTGTCAAGGAGGCTATTGACCCTGAGGGTGGCATTTATCTCATCATAGGTAGGAGTCAACTTCAGAGGCTGGGTCTACACTACAAAGTCTGCTCTGGAGCCTGAGACTGTCCCAATAAAGTTCTATGTCCTACTCTTACAAATGAAAACTGCTAAATCAATGGGGCTGTTGCCAGTAACTTCTGTCTAACTTGGTTCTGGCTTAAATATATTATATTCAGGAGTCAGGGCTTTTCCCCATCTTTAGGTAAGTTAGTATTCCCACTCAGAATTACTCATTATCAGAGAACCATTTTACATGGACATGCCTCTATTGAATTGGATTTGTGAGATAAGTTAAGGAAAAGGCAGTTGTGTAATTTGCACACAAAGTGGTTGGAATTGATCTAAAACAAACCTTTAACTTTCAAACTGGTTTAAATGGGGAAAGGACCATTGGATAATTACATCATTTAACACATTGATTGTCTAAAAGTCAATTCTAATGATTTCAGAAATAGAGGGCATTGTGCTTTCCTCATTTTTAAGGAAAGATTTTTGCTCAGTGCAGAGGAGGAAATGGTGAATTTTTTAAAAGACACAATATAGAAGAGCTGAAGAAAACAAAAGTTTCATTATGCCAAACAAGGCTCGTTTCACAAAAGCTAAAAAAAAATCAATGGGACACAATTAAACTGGGTGCATCTCCCCTTACAGTACAATAAAGTAAAAGAAACTCAAATGACCTGTGTGTATTCAGAATACATAATTAAAGAGGTAGTTTGTATCATTAGTCTGACCACATCTACATTTACTTTAAAGTTTTGCATCCCCTCTCTTATATTTGGTCATTGTCATTTGATCATTAATTAAAAGGCACAGCATTCAAAGCCCTAAGATTAAATTTTCTGTTTTTCTAGTTACTTATAAAATACTGTATTTCTCTATCAATCAGAATACCAAATATATGAATGTGTCACAAGGACATTGATAATCATATTTTGCATTTATGGAAGACTTCAGACCATTGGAGGGCAAACCCTTCCCGTCACTCGTATGGCTAGCCAAGTGTGATTCTTTGCATACACAATGGAAAACTGAATTTTAGCCCCCGGATCTCAAGACACTTAGAACCCACTGCAATAAAAGTTGCGTTCCTTTAGCTGAAGTAAGGTTCTTAAATCAATTTAGTCACACCACAGCAAATCCACATGGACAATCTTAAATCAATTTGAACCTGGCTTATTTCAATTTGGCTTAATTCAGAAAGAAAGCAATTTAAGCTGAAGCAATATATGCAAGGTTTACATTTATGTAACAGTGTGCACAAAGGTATTTGCAATAGTTTAAGCAAATCAACTTGGAAAGTAACTTCAGGTTCTGCCTACTTTTAGAGTGCTTCCCCAGTACAGAAACACTGGCAGGTCTGCACTTCCAATGTAGTTTTAAGGATACCAGAGAACTTTTTCTTCTTAAGGGTACAGTAATTTCATTCCCATTAGCAAATAATTGTTAAGCTTAGATTCAGTTTTTCTTGTGTAATGGTTTCCATTGGCTTGGTTAGGTCTGCCCAGGCTCTGTACCTCACGCTCAGAGAGGCACAGCTATAAGCTCACAAAAGTCTGCTTGGTAGCTTTGGCCTTAAATAAACTTGTGTGACATGTAAAACTGAAAAGGTGTCAGCTTTTAGTTCCCTCATAAGGTCCCTAGGAATTGTCCCAAAATTCTGGAGATGAAATTGAAGATAAGGGACATCGTAACATGATGTAAAGTGGCTCTTTCTGAGGCAACAAGAGGTTCAGAAAAATACTGATTCTGGAAGAAATTCAGAACCTGACAAGTCCATTTTAGAGGTATTACCGTATCCGGAGTTGAGAAATGCTGTATTTCTGTACTGTCTTTTGAGCGGTGTGATGTTTGGGTTTCCCTTAGCTGGGTCTCAGGTGAGTAAGTGGATACAGCCAGTTTTATACAAACGAGTAAATCAACACTGCAGATTTTCAGCTTGCAATAGTCATGCAGTCTCCTCAATCTATCAAAGCACAGCTATGAGTGATTCATCAGAGGTCTAGATTCTTCCAGCCTTTCTTGGATGAAATAGCAACTTATTGCAAGAAGAAGAGCAATGACATCAGTGAAACCCATAGTATAGAGGGTGCTTCTAAGAGTAAATAGGAACATGAGATCTTGTGCAGTTTTTCTGTTAGGACGCTTGACTTTTTGAAGCATAAATATGTGCCAGTTCATAAGGGGGAAAAATGAATCTTCACAACCTGTCCTCTCACTGTAACTGTACATATTCAGACAAGCAGTCAGCTATCACCACACTGAGATAAATGCCTACAGGTAGTAGAAAGAGCTTCTTTGAACCAAGGAAGGTTTTGTCAGAGCATGGTTCCTTTAGGTACTGGAAATTTTAAAAAGTAAAATATTCACCAATTACTTTCAGAACTTATGCCTGGCATGTTTAATGCTTTTTTTTGAAAGGAATGAAGGTTCTGTCAAAAATCCAGTTTTCTTGGTAGAAAATGAATCAAACCCATCCATTTCTAATTTGGCAGTGAGATCTGACCTCGCTGAAGCAATCAAAAAAAATTTCAGATAAACAGAACATGGGAGATGCTCCTTCACATCATAAGACCTTATCTCTCCTTTTGTCCGTCTTTTCGTACTACACATATAACTCAGAGGGTTTGCATTGCTTTAATAGTGTAAGCCTTTGTGCTGTTGGCATAGAGATGAACTTCTCTGATGCTCACATTGCCAATCCATTTGCTTCAGGCAAAAATAACAAGACTGAGTTTTGCTTTCCTAAAAAAAATCTGCAAGGAAGACTGTGATCTGGCAGAATAGAAAACAAGGAAGGTGTGCCATACAGTAAGAATCCTAAGGATGTTACAGATCTCCTGCAGAAACAGTATATAAATTCTCCTTTCATGATATTCTTGCAATGGACAACAGTGAGGCTGTCTCATGCCACTGAAAAAGTTTTCCTTTATTGTAGGTTCAGTGCCATTTTCAAAGGAGCACATCAGTGAGAGCATCCTTACCCATGAAGTGGCTGGAGGAGGGGAAATGACATACTCTGTACTCAGCAGTTGCTTGTAGCAAGGGTCAAGGACTTCATTCAAAGGCATCAACTATTCCTTATGCTTCAGAAAACATCACTCAAACTGTACGGAAAATGACAGTGGAACATTTTTCCAGCTAGAGCTCAGGATCTCAGATAAGGTTGTTGAGGAAAGCTTGGCAGTAAATTTCCTATACTAATATGTAGAAGTTATTGGTAAAAAAACACCATGGTACCATAAACTTAAGAGCTGCAAGACATCCCATCAGTAGGATTTTCGTACTGCTGCCCATTGTTTTTGCTGAGCGACTGTAAAGCTTTTTCCAGGGGCTGAGAAGCAGCAAATTTCAGTGTCTTAAGGACTCTGCAATTGCTAATAAGGTGCCCAGCACTGACCTTCAGCGTTTTCTTACCTCAGCCATCTGCAAACACTTGCCAGTCTGGCTTTGCTCTGCTGGTGCTGGTAATGCATCCACCTGCAATTTACCCCATTTAACAGAATCATAGGTTGGTTTAGGTTGGAAAAGACCTTTAAGATCACCGAGTCCAACCGTTAACCTAGCACTGCCAAGTCCATCACTAAAGGATGTCCCTAAGCACCACATCTACATGTCTTCTAAATACCTCCAGGGATGGAGACTCAACCACTTCCCTGGGCAGCCTGTTCCAGTGCCTGACCACTCCCTCAGCGAAGAAATTTTTCCTAATATCTAATCTAAACCTCCCCTGGCACAACTTGAGCCCATTTTCTCTTGTCCTATCACTTCTTACTTGGGAGAAGAGACCGACCCCCCACCTCACTACAACCTCCTTTCAGGTAGTTGTAGAGAGCAATAAGGTCTTCCCTCAGCCTCCTCTTCTCCAAACTAAACAGCCCCAGCTCCTTCAGCTGCTCCTCGTAAGACTTGTTCTCTAGACCCTTCACCAGCTTTGTTGCCCTTCCTTGGACACGGTCCAGCACCTCAATGTCCTTCTTGTAGTGAGGCGTCCAAAACTGAACAGAGGATTCAAGGTGCAGCCTCAGCAGTGCCGAGAACAGGGGGACGATCGCTTCCCTAGTCCTGCTGGCCATGCTATTTCTGATACAAGCCAGGATGCCTTGGCCTTCTTGGCCATCTGGGCACACCGCTGGCTCATATTCAGCCAGCTGTTGACCAACACCCCCAGGTCCTTTTCCAGCCACTCTTTCCCAAGCCTGTAGCATTGCATGGGGTTGTTGTGACCCAAGTGCAGGACCCAGCACTCAGCCTTGGTGAACCTCACACAGTTGGCCTCAATCCGTCGATCCAACCTGTCCAGGTCCCTCTGTAGAACCTTCCTACCCACAGGCAGATCAACACTCCCACCCAACTTGGTGTCATCTGCAAACTTACTGAGGGTGCACTTGGTCCCCTCATCCAGATCATTGATAAAGATACTAAACAGAACTGGACCCAGTACTGAGCCCTGAGGAACACCACTTGTGACCAGCTGCCAACTGGATTTAACTCCATTCACCACAATTCTTTGGGCCCAGCCATTCAGCCAGTTTTTTACCCAGAAAAGAGCACGCCTGTCCAAGCCATGAGCAGCCAGTTTCTCCAGGAGAATCCTGTGGGAAACAGTGTCAAAGGCTTTACTAAAGTCCAGGTAGACAACATCCACAGCCTTTGCCTCATCCACTAAGCAGGTCACCTTGTCATAGGAGGAGATCAGTTAGTCAGCAGGACGTGCCTTTCATAAACCCATGCTGACTGGGCCTGATTCCCTGGTTGTCCCGTACATGCTGCATGACAGCGCTCAGGATGATCTACTCCATAACCTTCCTCGGCACCAAGGTTGGGCTGACTGGACTGTAGTTCCCTGGATCCTCCTTCTGGCCCTCCTTGTAGATGAGCATCTCATTTGCTACCCTCCAGTCAACTGGGACCTCCCCGGTTACCCAGGACTGATGATAGATGATGGAAACTGTCTTGGTGAGCACTTCCACCAGCTTCCTCAGTACCCTTGGGTGGATCCCATCCGGCGCCATAGATTTGTGCGTGTCTATGTGGTGTAGCAGGTCACTGACCATTTCCCCTTGGATTATGGGGGCTTCATTCTGCTCCCTGTCTTCCAGCTCAGAGGGCTGGGTACCCAGAGAACAACTGGTCTGACTCTTAAAGACTGACGCAAAGAAGGCATTAAGTACCTCAGCCTTTTCCTCAGCCTTTGTCACTGTGTTTCCCCCCACATCCAATAAAGGATGCAGATTCTCCTTAGCCCTCCTTTTGTTGCTAATGTATTTATAGAAACATTTTTTATTGTCTTTTATGGTAGTAGCCAGATTAAGTTCTAGTTGGCCTTTGGCCCTTCTAATTTTCTCCCTGCATAACTTCACAACATCCTTGTAGTCCTCCTGAGTGGCCCGCCCCTTCTTCCAAAAGTCATGTGCTGAAATAAAGCATTTGATTTTTTTAGAAATGCAGTCTGTGTTCAGTTGCATACACATGATTTTTTTTGCACAGTAGCACCAACATGCTCTGCCACATTACCTTCCATCTCACAACAGACAGGAAAATGAAGAATTATTTCTACTCTAGACAAATTCCTAGATGGCCAGAGGGAGAAGAAAGTATGATAGCATAGAGCAGTTTTATTTTATGGCTAGATACATGCTTATATACTGTCTAAGCTACAAAAAATAGTAAATCATATCATTGGTGATGACCTTCAAAGTCTTCTTACTTGCACTTCTGTTGTTTTGAATCAAACTTTTTAATTAACCAATAATCTACACAAAAATTCAGAATAGTTCAGTTTAATTGTTTCCTGTACAATTTAAAAACATTAGATCTTGATTTTACCTTTTTTGTATAAATTGAAATTTCAAAACTTAAATCTATGGCGATTTTGATCTTAAAAACAACAGACAATCGTAACATTTTCATTCTCTTCTACCTGTCCTCCTCCTCCCACTGCCGCAAAAGAAAGAAAATCTCAATCAGGAGAGTGACAAAGCTTGGCATAATCTCTCTTATACTGACTTGTAATTTTTTATTAACAAATATGGTTCCTCAGAAGTTGTATGGGGCTGGCCTGGTCTTACAGCTGAGGACCTTGGGATAGTAACTAGGCTCAGAAACCCGACTCCTGTCTTTCAACAAACTGAAGGCATTCCTTTGAAATATTACTTTACCTTGCTCATGTACCAGGCAAAACTTCTTTCTTAATCCTAGTCCTGGCACAAGAGCCTCACTCCTCAAGAGCCACAGAATGGCCACTGCTGGCCTGGAAGGATGAGAACCTGCTCTCAGCTCAAGTATCTCTGTAGCTGAAAGAATAATACATAACACAAATAAGGTAAATACAGTACAAAGCATTATTATTATTATCATTATCATCATCATCATTATTTAAAGATGTATAAAGAATAAAATACATTTACTAATTTCTTTTTCTATATTGAGCAAGAGTTTATGATAACCATTTTGCTTATTGCATGGCATCAACATGGGCTGCACATATCACTTCAAAAGCTGATGATTTTTGTATTATTGTTGTTATTAATGAGGCTACTTAACAATCTGGGCATGTGTGTCTGTGAGAGGCTGTGCAGAAAAACCTATTCCCAATCTAGAAGCCAAAAAACAATCACTGAAGTTAAAACATGTCTAACAGTGTTCTCTTTAAAATATATATAAAACGATGCCATATTATCTGTGGAAGCAACTTTTTTCTTCCAAAAGTCATGTGCTCCTCAACCTACTCACCTCCTCCCGGAGCTACGTCACAAAGCAGAGGAGCTGCTCTCCCTTGGGCGCACCTCCCACAGGAGTGCTCACTGCTGCTGTCAGACACTGGTGTAAAAGCAGGGCACACCTTGTAGCCTGACACCTGGGTGACCCTGTGTTCCCACCCAAGCTCTATCTGGAAAGCTGAGTCAGTCATGGTGGGTACAGAGCTTAGACAGGCCACAACTTTCTGCTTGATGGATACCACTGGTCCCTGGTCAAGCTGGCAGAGCTTCAGCACCTTTCCGTGGAAACTGCTGCACCACATGCCCTGTTTGCCCACCATCGGTCGCTAGCACTCCCCAGGGGCCTCTTTTATACGTGTGGAGGGCTTGGCCACCGTTGCTCCTGGCCCCGCCAAGGTCTCATCAGCCGCTGTCATGTGAGCTGCGGGCTCCTGGCAGCTCTCTTGGGTCCCCGAGAGGTTCCCCCCATTCGGGAAACCCCACTGTGCACTGCGCTGGAGCACTCTGCTGCGGATCCTGCCAGCACCAGAGCTGCTCACCTTGGCCAAGCAGAAGACTTCTACCCACCTCCTCCCTAGCCGATTTCCACCCCCACCTGGAGAACCAGGCAGCAATGTGGCAGGGAATTTGCACTGATGCTCCAGCTATACTCTCTATCAATTCTGAAACATCAGTAAGGAGACATGTTTGCAGAAGTGACAGCGTTATCTGGATACTTACAGATTCTGCCTCATGGATATGGCCAATGAAACAAGCAAACAGAAGAGAAAAGGGGTAAGCTGTAAGCAGTATAGGGAAAGTAGCAAATGCTACAGAAAAGGTATTATCCTTTTTGTCCCAAATAACAAATGGAGACTGCAGAAATTCTACATTCTTCATCTTATCAACGTGGGAAAATACAGCCAGCCACAGCTATTACACATAGTATTATAGGAAGGCAAGAAGATATATAGTTATTCTGAAATCCATCAGATAACTTCAGTAAATCATATGTCAAAATATTTTTAAAAAGTGAGGTTTTGGGGAACTGCTTCTTTTGTTTATGTTAAGCTGAATAAAACAAAATATATGAAAAAAACTTAGATGCTTAATCATGGAGACAAAACTGAGGAAGATTATTCTGCTTAAAAATATGGTTGCAACTTGCAAATGCATTTTTAGAAGTGATTTTATTACAAAGTGTCCTATCAAGAAATATCATTAAAATTACGGTGAAGCATGCACATTGCTCAGTGACCAAAATGGTTATAGAGACTTTGGAAAGCTAAGCAATTTAGCAAGAGCTGAATTGTCTTAACACCAAAAAGTTGTGATGAAACCATTCTCCTACCATTGCTTGGCCATCAATCACTTATAACAGCAACTATGCGGTGGGAGGATGTGTACTGCTTCAGGCCATGAGAAAACCCAGACCCTTAACTTTGATAATTTAGCACACACTAAATGTGCTGGCTTGATAGTCTCAAAGTGTTTTCTTTTCCCGTAGAGGAGTATGGATAACTGTACCTGGCCTGCCATGGGTCAATGGGTCTCTGCTCTGTGGGTGCAGGAACCATTTCCATGCCTGTCCATGGGGATACTGGTTTACAATCTTACCTCTTAGCAAAGACCAGTAAGAACAACAGCAGGAAATATTTGGGAGAGAAAGAGAAGAAAAGGGAAAACAGCTGTCTCTCAGATTCAAACCTGAGAGATAGTTTGGCCCAAAATCTATTTGCATGAGAGGTCAAACTTTTCTTGTTCTCTTTGGAGTCTGCAGTAAAGGGTCCATGCAATCCACTCAGCACCTGGCTGTAACCAGATCCTTCAAAATGTGCTAAACACCCATGATCTAAAATACAGACCACCAGAAACTATCTAAAGTTAGGTACCCTATATGGGGCTTTTGGAGGAATTACGATATCTTGGAAAATCTGCAAAATCAGGAACCCGGGCAGGTAAGGTTCAAACCCATGAGCACGCACAGAAAACACAACAGTCTAATGAGATTGAAACAGACAAAATTCAGAGGAAGGAACAGGACAGATAAACAGGGTGCTGAAAACTATGTTAAGAACAATTACATTCTACATTCTTTTAATCATCTGACAAATAAAACCTCTTCTGGACTGCAATTAAATCCACTCATTGGTCAAAAAAACCCCAACAAATGCAATTACGGACAAGCAAGAAAAACAGAAGTTGTACAGGGCACAACTCTCACCATTCTTCAGCCCCAGCACTCTGCAGGCTACCTGCCATGGCCTTGCAGTCTGTCTGCTAATCCTGCCATCACATAGATGCCATGACGGGGAAAACATCCTATCTACTAGCAGCTAAGAAATAAACACCACGAACAAGCTGGTTCCCTCTGGTCTGAACTGGAATCAATTTTTCCCCCCAAAAATAATTTTGTTCTAAATGTAGGTTCCCTGTAACAGGAACATCAGTGTGCCTCATGTGACACCTTGAAACAAAATGGTACCTGTGTTTTACCTCACAAGAGAAAGAGCTTCATTATTAGCCAAGTCTATCTATCTGTGCAGCCATTCAGACATCTGTAACAGCACCAGTAGTCTAAGTACATGGAGGCAAACTCATTCTTTTGTTGCATGGACTGAAAAAAATCAAACTGCTGAAAGGTATTATTACTATCAGGAAAATATACATTAAGAGCAATTGCTAACAGTTAACAAATACCTTTTAGACAGACTCTCTCTAAATAATGTATCTCTCTCTCCAGTTTGTTTTTGAAGGCAATCTGAATGCCTGTTTGCATCCTCTGAGCAAGGTCTTGAAACAGTGGCTGGTGGTGCATTAGCAAAATTAAACAGACTCTGGATAAGGAAGAGCAGCAAAGACTGCTTGGTTTTCAGCTCTATTATTTGTTGCTGGATGGGCTGAAGGAAGCCATTCATTGCTTTATGCCCAAAACACCTTTCCGATAAATGCAGTTCAGTATTAGATGCTCTCATGCACTTTAGACGCTTAACTCCATTTTTACAAATCAAGTCCTAAAATCTTAGAATTGCAAAATCTATTTGATAGGGTAAAAAAAAAAAAAAAAAAACAAAACACAAAGAATATTTGAAATATTCTTTCCACTGAGCTTAGAAACACCTTTCCTACTTCTCTCTGGTGGGCACCCTAAACACTGTAAACCTATTAATTGGCACTGTCAATTACTCACACCGATGAGCATTTGCACACCTGAGCAGTCACAGCAGGGTTAAGGAAGGCCATCGTACTCTTCCTCCAGGTACTGTCCCTCAGCGCTCAAAGGTAGCACATTGTCCAGCCCTGCGTGTTGCTTGCTGCAATTTGATATATACTGGTGTACAACAATAAGAGTAATATTTCTCACAAAGGGATTTGATGAGAGCCTAATCGAATGATTTCAAACATAGTTCCACTCAAAGCTCAGAGTCACTGTAAAAACAGAACCTATGGAAAACATTTGTTATCATTTAGTTGTTAGTTTTTGCAATCTGTATTCCTGTTATTTTTGTTCTCCAGCTCTTGGAAAGCAATGGTGCTGTTCAGGGGTGATACCCTCCACCCTCTCCTCCCCCCCAGGGCTTGCATATGCTTGACACTACTTGGAAAAGTGACTAACAGGGTGTTCACTTTTACCAGGCCATTAATTGATAACACTTAATTAATCTGCCGTGTGAGAGATCAAATGAAGATTGTGTCCCACAACCAGCAACATATATTGACTTTGTTATTCCAATTATGTGTCTGACCAGAACAGCCCTTTGGTATAAGACTTAACCTTTGAATCACCCCTCAGCGCAGAACTAGATCAGCTGCTAGGGATCTGACCTGAAAAAGACCTTGACACTGCCAGAGCTCTATATGTGTTCGAAAATGTTCCACCTTGTGCTTGTCATAGCCAGCATTCGTGTTGTCATTAGCAATTACATTTGTGTGTTGGACACGATTCTCCGATAAGAAGCCAATAATTAGCAGGAAACTCTGATTACAATTCAGTTTCATGTTGGCACACATTTTTGTTTATT
Organism: Nipponia nippon; assembly: GCF_047370975.1. Lineage (NCBI taxonomy): Eukaryota > Metazoa > Chordata > Aves > Pelecaniformes > Threskiornithidae > Nipponia > Nipponia nippon. Next base: position 8,288,954 of record NW_028262380.1, on the reverse strand, counting down.
TTGTTTTGTGGTGGGTTTTTTTTGTCTTTTAAGAATGCCCAGAAAAGAGCAATTAGTTTCAGCAGCAATTGGGTAAGTGCAGCAGACAAAGAGAGCAAATTGCCTTTAGCAGACAATTTATAAATCAGCTGTAGATTTCCAGCTCAGTTTTTATTTTTGTTTCCCTGGGTTATCTTCCACTAAATTGATGGGTAACATCATCAGAGGCAGTTTTGGTGTAATTTACTATAAGAACATAATTAAAAATATATTCATCAGATTTCCTGTGGCTTTCTTCAAGGATAGTGAACAGCAGCAGCATAACAAGGAGTAGCAATTGACCTTCTCTATGTGATAATTTTTCTACGTTAAATTCATGTTTCTTCTCCCATAGAAGGCAGTATAAAACCTGGAGCAGACATACCCAAAACTGCGTAGCAAATCTTAGTTAACATCCACCTGCCATGAACATCACATACCATTTTGTCAGACATGGATCTGACCAGGATATGGATGGCTATTTTATGGTGCAATTTTCTTTAATGCACCCTTTCTGCAATAACACCGTTTCCAACCAGAGGTAGAGGATAGCGTACAAATGTGACAATGAATTGCACAAAGATGAATTCTTCAGAAAAGAAGTCCAAATACAGTAACATTTATTTGGGGAAAAAAAAATCTTTTAAGCCAACCTCATTATTTGAACATTGAACTTAGCAATATTACTTGCTGGCATAGGAGGAAAGAAAAGTAGACTGGTAGCTCAGAGACACCTATGAATAACAAAAAACCCAGAGAATGAGACCATTTCAGGTCCTCCATCTTTTCTGTTATTACAACCTAGCATGAAGTAAAACTGCTCTTGGTTCTGACTTCACTGATGTAAGCTAACAATAACTCACATGTACAGCAGTGGTCTCTGAAACATTTTGTTTTCCAAGTATTGACCAAGACACAGAGTTTTCCTACTCTTTCCACAACATGCCATAGGGTCTTTAACTTTTATCTGGCTGGGTACCTTGGCAAGCAGCAGGGCTGTGCAGGGGAAATGCCCATGGAAGGTACCACTCGAAAACATCAGTATGGTATCCAAAAGTGCTGTAAACCAACTGCAGCATGAGCCCCGAAGAAATACATCTAATGTTGGGGTAAGTCTTGACCCCATAGACTTCTGGCTGAGATGCAGAAACACTATGAAATGAACCAAAGGCAAATGAGAAACATCCAAAGATAAATGAATATATGCCAAGGCTTGTGTGTGCTATCAAGCAATAAATACACTAGGAGTAGGAAGTGCAAAAAGTAATTAAGGTTAAGAAAGAGGCATATGCAAGCTATAAAACATTAGGTAGAGAGGAGGACTAGAAAGATTGCAGAAGGAAGTTAAGAGAGTGTAAAGAAAAAAATTAATACAGGAGGCAGAGGAAAAGACAGTAAGGGAGATTGCATGAGAGGTTAAGATAAATAAGAAGATAATTTTCAACTCCGTAAGGCTCAGGAGTCAGATGTTGGAGAAGTGTCTCTAAGAGATGGCAGAGAAATTCCATTCTAAAAAGCAGACATTGTGTTAAAGCAGATCAAAATCAAGTGTTTCTAACTCCACATTGAAAGGGTTTCGGACTCTCCCCATGGATTCTTAGGGTAATAACACACACGCCTTGGATAAAGTTGTGCAGCTTTCACAAGGGGCTGCAAATAGACCAACCCACATGCACATTATGATATATTATAATATTATGGTTGTCCTTTGTAATGACAAATGGATAAACTGAATTTAATGTGAAACCAGGACTGCAGTAGAAGGGTGGCTTGAAGCGTCTGGAAAGATGTCAGGAGACAAGGTGTAAACAGGCCAGATGTGGCAAAAAGAAATTCAAAAGCTTTGGAAAAGTCATTTAATGTTGGCCAGTCAGGGAACAGTCACATCAGTGACAACAACATTTTAAGTGCCAGAGGGAGTATCAGCTCTTTTGCACTTAGATGACTAAGTAGAAACATGAAATTGTCAGAATACCATGGCTGGCTGTTGAAGGACTTTTTTTATCCTGTTCTTCTTGAATGTATTGGCATTAACTATTTGAGAAGTCAGTAATCCTAGCATGTAAGAACTGGTATCACTAAGCAAGAGGCTGTGTAAGCAGACACAAGGACACTTTAACCTGAAAAATCTATATTCAAACAACCTGTGGGAGAAAAAGTCCTAGGCAGAACAGTGAAAGCAAAAGCATCTCTTCTTTCCGGCAGTATTGGGAAGGGGGGTTTTTGAAAGATAATTTTTCTGTAATGTATTTCCCTCCATGCCTTGAGTATTCTTGATTCTTAATATTTCCTATGTAAATATTTTTTCAGTATTTTTATTGAACAGTGTTAAGTGTGTAATTTACCAAAGTTTGAAAAATATTGCTAACAGGGCACATACTGGTACATGTACAGTGATGGAGATGGCAGCATTACCTGTTTGGCTGTAGTCTGGTTAATGAAGCAGAGAGAAAGGTTGGCTGAGGCTGCGACTGGCTTTCTCCTTCTTCTCATTATATCTGACCACTTGAAAAAAAAAGTGACTGTATATTCTAATACAGGCTGGTCACCTTTGGCACTGGGCTGAGGAAATGAGACTTCACTGAGACAGAGGACTCCCACAAAAAAGTGTGAAAAATTGAAATGACAAGGTTATGTTGATAGCTTGTTGAATGAATGAAGGGAATGAATTGAAATTTACATTTATATAGCACCGTTCATCTACACTGTAACACTCAGGACTAAGGAGTTCGTGGCAGACTTTGCCAGCACAGCTGCAATGAGGAATGACGTAGAATAGGACCAAACATCATTTTCCTGAAACAGACCCTACAAAAACAGTGGAGAAAGGCAAAGAACCTGTGTAAAGCTTAAGAAGGATGGAAAACAGGGAACAAAAAGTAGAACACTTCATCCATGGAAGATTAGGAAGTAAGGAAGGTACTAAATAATATTTTTATGTTTAGATCATGATTCCAGGAATGAAACGAAGCAAATACAAAAAAATACTCTAATCCTTTCAATCTATTCCAATCCAGGAACAAGTACCCCACCACAGTAAAAACCTACAGATATGGGGATTCAATAACTCAGCTGTTGCATCGTTGCCTGTCCTTAAGGTTAGAAAGTTCTTTCTAATGTATAACTTAAATTTCCTTCATTTCATTTAAGTCTATTACTTCCTAATCAATTCTTGCTGAATATGAGGTTCAGCTGAAGAAACTGATCACTGTCCTCTTGATAACAGCTTTTTATATACTGGAAAGTTGGAGTCATATCCCTATTGGTCTTTGGTATGGCTAAAGGGTGGGTCAGTGCTTACCTTTAATGACTTGACCCTCATTTTGCCTATAAATCGTGTTACTATTATAATATGAGAATACAGCACTGTTTGAGGGTCTAAACTAAGATCTTTCCCGTGTGCGTTTGATTCATGTAAATAATTGTATGTTGGATGTTTGGGAGACAGGCTAGCAATTACTACTATACACTCACTGATCACTTTTGCACAAGGAGAATTTGCCAAAATAACATTTATCAACCCATGGAACCCACATATTATTTACCTAATTCATCCTCCAAGGTCCTACAGAGGACCTCACCTCCAACTTGTCATCTTTCATCCATTTCAGCTAGCAAATCCTGAGTCATCTCATGCTGATGCTGCTACAAATCTGCTTTCTTTGAGCATTTTCCTTGTAAAAATGAAATGCCTTAAAAGCAACATCTACAAGGCAAGAAAATCTGACTTCTCGGTTGCACTTCTACCACTTCCTGGTGTGATAAAGAGTTGGTTGAATTCCTGAATCATAGAATCACAGAATCATAGGAATGCTTTGGGCTGGAAGGGACCTTTAAAGGCCATCTAGTCCAACCCCCCTGCAATTGGCAGTAACATCTACAACTGGATCAGGTTGCTCAGAGCCCCGTCCAACCTGGCCTTGAATGTTTCCAAGGATGGGGCATCTACCACCTCTCTGGGCAATCCGTTCCAGTGTTTCACCACCCTCATTGTAAAAAATTTCTTCCTTATATCCAGTCTGAATCTACCCTCTTTTAGTTTAAAACCATTACCCCTTGTCTTATCGCTACCGGCCCTGCTAAAAAGTCTGTCCCCATCTTTCTTATAAGCCCACCTTAAGTACTGAAAGGCTGCAATAATTCAGTGCCAAATAAAGTCATTCTTCACAATGCAGTAGAGCACATAGAACACAGAACACATTGCATTCTTCCAATCTGTTGTGAATTTTAGGGCTATTTGGGAAATAGCTTGACCAGTATGTCCAACAAGAGTATGTGCATCAGTTTTCTCCTTCCCCTGCACCGAAAATCATACAAGTTTGCTCTAAAATCATGAGATTTCAAAACCAGTCCACACTGATACACAACTAATTTTTTTTGCTGTGACATTTTTAGGTGACCAAATACAGGTCTATGACAAAGTAAGTTGTATCGCTCACAGGAGACACCTACATAATATCGTCCCATATCTGCTACAGGCTGAAAGCTGAATCCCACATGAACTGAACATACAGACACACAAGTCCCAGCTTTCAAAGTACTCACTCCCACATTTCCTTCTCCCATTCTCCCCTCTCACCTACCACAGTGGTCTCCTGACACATAGTCCCTGATTATCCCTAGCCCTCAGGTCTTATCCTTTGGCCTTCAGGATTGAGGTGCAGCCTCCCTTCCAGCCCCCCATTTACAAACACCAACAGCTCCCTTGTAGTGAACGCTACACATCAAGGTTATCCCACCAGATCTCCAGCCGACCTGGGCTTTATACCCCCAGCAGTAGGCGTGTCATGTTATAAGGGGCGGAGACAAGGGAGGGTCGACCCTTAACTCTTTCCGTACAGCATGTGATCTTCCGGTCGCCAGCCCTTATCTTTACTACACTCACTAAAGACTCAGACTACTTTCCTGTTTCCCCACTTTTCTGAGCACTCATCTCCAGAGGAAAGGTTTCTTGTGACCTGTAACCTTACTGACCCTTCTGTTTTCTTGACAATGATGATGGGCAGTTAATAGCAAGTGCCTGCTGAGCTCGGCTCTGCTGCTGCATCAGAGTGAGCAAAGGAGACCAATGCTGCTGCCGAGAGCATTTCAGACTGCAGCCCACAAACAACACCGTAAGGCACTATGCAATACAAAATAGCATGAATGCTGGTACTATTAAATCACTTCTTTATGGTTCTTTTTACCCAGATGAAAACACTACTAATTCATAGAATCATAGAATTATTTAGGTTGGAAAAGACCTTTAAGATCATCAAGTCCAACTGTTAACCTAGCACTGCCAAGTCCACCACTAAACCATGTCCCTAAGTACTACATCTACCCATCTTTCAAATATCTCCAGGGATGGAGACTCAGCCACTTCCCTCAGCAGCCTGTACTGTATTCACAAGTACTAATTAATTCACCAATGTTTCTAACAGTCGTAGAATCCATAGAGATTCATTTTACCATTATAACTTCTTAATATAGTTATTTTGCACAACAATGGCAGGTCCTTGTTCCTCAACATTAACCTCTATGCATTATAATATAGCTTTGGAGAAGACTGTTTTGATGAAGTGGTAAGTACTGCTTTTTAAAAAAGAGGTTCTTTATTTAAATTCCTAAAAGGTTAGGTTTTATTTTATAACAAAAAAGGACTCACAGAAGATCAATTACTTCCCACTCAGCCTTGGATCTGACATGCTATACAGATGGGTTCTGCTGATGCCTCTGACCAAGACACTCTACATGAAACCAAGAAATTTGTTCAATTTTGTTAGGAAAAGAAGGAGACAGCAAACCTTCCCTTCTCCTGAACTTTGGCTACTTAACTTCGTAGGTTCTTTCAATTAGCTCACGGTGAAATTGGTCCAGGTTTGCAGGCAGAGATAAACACAGAAGATTACAATAGCTCAGAAAGAAATAATACAAATAAGGATCTCTGCTGAAGCAGGATTTAAATAAGTGCAAATGTTACTGTTGCTCTGGAGGTGAAACTAGAGATGGGAGAAAAATGTTAAATTAAACTTCAAGGGTAAATCAAATGTTTTTCACCTTGATAGCAGACTCATGGCCTGAGTTACAAAATATTGGGATAATATACCCATTTGGGGATAATATACCTATAAGAACAAACTCCATATGTATAGGATTCAAATTTTCGAAACTATAGTGTAACATTGAGCAGAAACAGTCAAGGCTGGTAGACAGACAAAGAGCAGAGGGTTAAAGGAATAAAGAATATGAAAAATTCTGTTGACCATACATAGTCCATAGTCATAGAATCATAGAACCATTTAGGTTGGAAGAGACCCTTAAGATCATCGAGTCCAACCGTTAACCCAGCACTGCCAAGTCCACCACTAAACCATGTCCCTAAGCACCATATCTACCCGCCTTTTAAATACCTCCAGGGATGGGGACTCAACCACTTCCCTGAGCAGCCTGTTACTCCAAGACATACTAGAAAGAATAGGTAAAGGAAGAAACTATGAGTAGATGGCAAGGGATAGAGTTTTGAAATGTGAGAAAGCTGTCTTAAATTCACCATTAGAAATGTAAAAGGACACAGTCTTGGAGTGGGGACAGAGAGACAAGAGGAATACAGCATATCAGAACCTTTCCAGAGGTACAACTAGGTGGAAAAGAAGAACTATTTCCTCACATAAGAATTGAGGAAGTCATTTGCTGCTCTGTAGGAGGAATACTTACTGGAAACAAAGCAGAAAGCTGGCAAGATATCATGGCTGGGAGTAATGGTGAGAATTGGAGATATTACAGTGATTATTCAGGGACAGCGAGAAAAGCTTTCCTGTTTGCCTAGTTCCCTGAGAAAAGAGAGCTGTTGAAATCATACCACATCTTCAATCAGACCATACCAGGCCTGCTACCAGACCTTATACATGACCAGCACTTCTTCATCACAGCACCCATGGAAATATCTTGCATAAAGACAGACAGATGGTAGTGTAGTTCTGAGCAACTGAGAGCAAGGTAGCTCCGGGAAATTTGAGGTGACTGATGAGAAAGGAATATTTTGTACCAACCACCTCAGAGCAGTACCAAGCATGCATGCAGGTAAGTGAGTGACATCTTATAAAAAGGTCCAGATGGCCAGGTAATGAGAAAGAGGCAGCAGCAAGAAGTCTGAGGTTAAATAGTGCCAAAGAAACAACAAAGACAAATCCAAATTCAGCTCATCAGAGCAGGAAGAAGGAGGGATGCAGTGCTAGGCTGAGGGAAACTGCCAGGCCTGGGCAAGGACAGCTTGCTAGACAAGGCTCTCACGCAGCTCATGAAAATTATAAAGTCTGTATGCTCATCTGGCATTAAGCTGAGCTTCCCAGTTCCTACTCTGCCATCATTTCTTCTGGGGACATCTGGAAGTGTCTCGGACCTACCTGGTTTGTGCTCAGAAGTGAGAGCACAGATGGCGGACCAGATATAGAAGACTTTGGAATGTATTTACAAACAGCAAAGGGAAGTTTGAACTGTAGACAAGGAACAAATTGGTGTTGAAGGTTCAGCAGGGGAGAGAGAAAGGTCATGTATTAAATATATTAAATCCAAATTGGGAAGGTTGGGGTGTTTAAGAGAAGGAGTGAGGAAATTGGAGGCCTGGGGAAAGCACAGATAAGCTGAATAAACAAAATATAAAGAGCTATCATGGCAGTCATGCGCTGCACAAAAGAAAAATGCTCTTCCAAAAAATAGATTCCCTATTAAGTGATTTTGCTTGATTTTTTCATGCCACTCATGAGTTATCAATCTCCCCACCCATAAAGACAAATGTCATATCGGCCCTAACCCATCAGCTATTCTCAATTTATCACCATTTAATATATATTAAAATGCTCTTACCTCTGATTGCAAAAACAAACAAAATAAGGCAACATAAATCAAAAAGAAAGGGAAAGGGAGACGAAGAGGCTGAAGAGACGGAAGGGAGATCTGCTTCTCAAAAGAATGGATTTTTTTTTCTCTTGATCTTTGCATCCAAGCTCTCAAGGCCTCTCCACCACAAAAATACTCCAATGGTCTTACACTGTAAATCACATCAGTAGTTTATTAATCCCCTCACAACACAGAAACAAATGCTCAGCCATGGAAGGGGAGTGGGGAAGCTGTAGAGTAGTAACAAACTCAGCAACCCTATGTCTCTCTCTCTCATCCCATTATAAACTAACACAATATTTTTCTCCAATTTTCAGTCCGTATTGCAGCTCGCAGCAGAAAAGATACTGAAAGCAGCAGGAGCCAGGCAGGGGTGTCAGACTTCAGAGCGGACACTGCCTTGGGACCTGGGGGGGCCAGTAAATCAGTGCACGCTTGTCAACAGCTCCAAGCTGCAGGAATTACTCGAGCGAAAATAACAAATGGCTGTCATTGTGGAGCCAAAAACCTGTGATTATAATTATCACATCCCCAGTGACCTTGCATAAACTTTAATCCCTCTCCAATGGAGCATTTAAATAGCCTGCATCTACTGGCAGGGGACCGTGTCCCCTTAGTTGAAAATACAGAGACTAGGAAAGAAACGAGCCACAAAGAAACCACCAAACCCCTCTGTGTCTTACAGCTTGTATTAAAGAGTTGTACAAGAAAAGCCCTGTCACTGTCATTTTAACTGATATTATATAGTCATCCTGAATCCAAAATGCCATGGTGGTATCCAAACTCAGCTAAGCCCAGCACCAAGCATTTTAATCAGATGAAAAGGTCAAATAACACCAAGTTTTCATCACTGCATTCAGTGGGTCACTGGGTTGAGAAAGTGGGTATACAAGTGTGTGGACGGGTTGCTGAGTCAAGAAATCTTCAGGGAGGCAACCTCCTTCCACCTTGGAGAGGTTAGCTCACCCTTGCAGGTTCCACCATGATCAAGACTTCAATGAATTCTTCAGCTTTGGTTAAAGGCCCTTTTCCACTGCTAAAATCAGGTATTTTAACCATTTGATTTTTATGTTACCCCTTACAGCCAGGACTGGATATCTTTGATTACAGAATTAAGGACCATTATTTGCTAGTGCTTTGTTCTACTTTTCCAGGTTGTCAACGTACTTCCATACGATATATACAGGTGTTGCAGAAAACCCTAAAAGTTCTGAATCTGGGGAAAGGAAATATTTTGATTCTAAAGGATTTCATAGTCCTCATGTTTCTGATCCTGAAAGGATTCTTTTAGGGAAAAAAAATCTATTGATGTTATTTCATGTAACCAAGTCCTCCAAAGCACATCGAAAGCATAATAGTTGCAGGAATTTGATGGCATTGCTTTGAAATTCTACAAAGTTGCTCCATGATAATCTGATTACTAGTTCACAGGCCACAGAAATTGTTATACCTGCAAACCAGGTAATTTCTTCCAGAAGCAAGCACCTCCTGCACTCAGCAGATGCTCCCACGTACAGGCAACCAACACACGTGGGTTTAAAACACAAGACCTTTTCTCTTACATACGTGTGTTAACTATGTTCAGCATGAGCTTTGCACCATGGTATCACATAACAGTGATTTTTTTTTCAATATTGCTGCAAGAAGACAAAATGAACTTATTACTGGAAAAGAGTTTTACTAATTGCACAGGCTTTCGATAGATTTCAGAGATAGTACATCAGAAGAATTGCACATTCAAATTAGCAGTAATTTTAACAAATTCAAAACTTTTAAGATAGAGAAATCAGTGTAATAGTAAGTCTTATGGGAAAGTCACTTATTGAGATAGGGCAAAATGTAAGCATTTCTATATTAGTGTGTAGACTGGTGTATGTACTGCTCACCTGTGCTTCTCTGTGTTAAATAAAGTACAAGATTTCTACAGGAAGAGGTATATTTCCTAAAAATAGGAAATTGTACTGTCTAGGAAAGCAAGAAATACTTGAAACAGAGTAGTTCATGCCCACAATGAGAGTTTTAACTTCAAATGTGGAATTGGAGATAAAAATAACTAAGAAGTAGCCTTAATACAGTTAAAGGGCTACAGTGGATCACAGAGGTACTTAGTTATTTAGGTAGTTTTGCAAGTCAATAAAACCCCAGTATATATTGCAAAAGGAGGATTTCTTCCAAGCAGCTGTGTTAACCTAAACCATACATCCTGGCAAGCCTCTGGCAAGCTTTCTTAATCCAGCAGCGTCAGCCCTGCTCAACAGCGCATTTGAAAACATGGCTACAGCTAGCACAAGTCTCCTTTTTGCTCTGTGACCGGATTAGGATGTTCTTTGGACCAGAGAGACAGTGAGAAAGACAGCCAGAGCCTCGTGGAGCTTTGCATCCCTGTGACACTCTGGAAATAGGTGGTGGCACAGGAGAGACAGCTCTTTTCAGCTGGTGGCACAGAACAGGAACTGGATTGAGTCCAGGTGCCTTCACAGCCTGTGACATCAAGGCTATTGCATAGTACCAACTTCCATCAGCCTCATTCATTTTAAAAGAAAATTCTCCATTTGCATCACTGCTACATAAATAAGTACATTAAATATCATATAATAAGACTTTGGCACATTTCTCCTTTTGTCAGGAATCATTCCAGACATCATCTCTCCTTTCCTGATTAACAATGTGATACAGTTGCCCGAGTTTGGAGCTGCCTATTCTATGTGTTTCATGCATGAAGATTTGGTAAAATTCCTCTATTTATCTCATATACTGGAGATGAGTTAGCACCAATTGTCTCTTTGTTTTGTTTCTCCTTTGACACATCATCCAACCTCACTCCTCCAACATCCTTGTTCCATCTCGTCTTGGAGAATGGGCAGAGTTTCAGAAATTTTCTCTCTCTTTCTTCATGTCAGTAACTGTAAAATAACTGACAGTAACCGTCATTATAAGACCAGCTTTTAGTTGCTTGTCTCAGCTTGCACATACACTATTTTGTGAATTCACCTCTAGAAAAAAAAAAAAAACAACACAGCACCAAATCTGCACTTTCTATGTGGTAATACTTGAACACACACCAGATCGGCCATGAAATCATACATAAATACCTGATATCATTGGCAATTCGCCATTATTTGCCATGGAGTTAGTACAATGGGATAGGGTGTTAACCTGTTTGTTTTTACAGGAAATTATAGAAAGCCTGTTATTTACCCTTTTTTTCCCTATCATGAGACAAATTACAGATACTTGCCACCACTTATTTTATATTATGAGCCTATTTTGGGTATATGCTTGTCAAAATTAAAATTATTTTGAAATAGCTGTTGCTGAACACTGGAATTCCTTGGAAATTACAGAAACAAAACAGTTGCGAGAAGGGAATTATGTTCTGTGAATGGTATTATAAAATTTCATTTCTTCTGATATCAATGGTCTGGCCTTATGGTATAAGCCCTTTGCAGTCCTGTGTCCCTAATGTCCCAGAAGGTGTGCAATAAAAAAACAAAGCAGTGGTGTTTGTGTAATGCAGTGGGACCAGGTGACTGTACAACTGGGTCATTTTTTAAGAGTTTCAATTTCAGTGTAGAGCAACTTGAATAAACAGCTCATAAAACTACCTTCACATTATGGGGCAAATTGCTCATCTCTGAATCACAGTTGTTCTTGGCTTCCCGTTCAGAACTCTTTCCACGAGTCCCACCGGCATTAATGGGAGCTCTGCAAGCAGAACAAATAGACAATCATTTCATACTGAGAGGAGAATTTCCCCCACATGGTGTGTCCATCACACAAACCCACCGTTCACCGAGGGAGGGAAACACAACCCATGTGAGCCTCCTCATCCCTACCATTCCATCCCCTCCTCTGTGCTCTGCTGCCTGCAGCCACCAGGACCAGACAGGCAACCTGACATTTTTAACAGCTTTTATTGTTTCATAACACTCACTCCCGTCTGTTTTACATTCCCCAGCACTTTCCTCCAGTGATGCTGGGTTCACTCAAAAGACGACCCTGGTTTACTGAAATGCCAAAAGCAATTTCTAGCCCTATAATATTTTGGCCTCCTAAAGACCCCATCCCGAGGAGAGGGTTCCTCTGAAAACACAGTGAGACCCAGATGAATAGAGATGTCACTACCCTTGGTGAGCTCCTGTGTACTTTAGCTAAACAAGGAACCTATATAATGCATGGGGAAGCTGTACAAGCTTGAAGAAGAGGTGCCATACACAAACTAGAGCAGCAGCTCATCACCCCTCATCACAAGTCAAAACCAGGTAAGAAATAGAAGGCAGAAATAGGCTGCCTTGCCCCAGGCAAATTCGCCCCAGGACTTCAAATCACCATGCAAATTTGGGGATTTGGGCAGTGCGTGAGTATCTTGGCACTGCACTGTCTTTTTTCCCAGCTTTTGGGGAAAATTTGCTGACTAGGACTTTTTATTTTTCCAAGTTTTAATTTTTTTCCTTTACAAGCCAGCAGTAGAGACCATCAGACTAGTGCTGGATAGAGTTTGAACATCCAAAACCTTCAAGCACTCAACAATCTTTCCCACAAGAGAAATATTAAAAGTATTTGTTTCATTTCTTGCCTGTTTACTCCTTTCCCTTTCATTTGTCCCATTCCCCAAGACATTTATACTGGTCTGAAGTTCAGACTGGGCTTGAAGAGGGAATCATTTATATCTAGAGAGGGGTATTTCTCTGCTATGACTTCAGAAGTGTTTCTGAATTGCAAAACTTTCACAGGGTTTCATGAAATCCAAAGAATATGGACCTGACCCTGGGATGTTCATCTCAAGAAGTTTTTCTTCCAAAACGGGTGTGAGTTTTCCAGCAAAAGCAATAGCCGATTCACTTTTTCTGACAAAAATAACTTTATCAGAAAATCTTCGGTTAGAATCAGTCATTACCAGCTTTAACCCCAGGCTTCCCTCTCATTATAACATCCTTCTTCAAGTTGACTTCCCAGAGTTATACAAATATACCAAAAATTATAGCCTATATTTTTAAAGGATGATTCTGGTTGCTGTAGTTATGTCAAAAACTTGCAATATAAAACCTATACGTTCACAACTAGGAAAACCAGTTAAGAGAGACAAAAATTACATGTATTACTCTTTGATATAAATTTTTGAGAGTGTCACCCTCAATTTCTTTGTCCTTTGATGCAGAAATGCTGTGCATCTTTCTTCTGGTGGGAAGTAGAAAGTGTTCTGTTTTCATTTCTGATTCATTTCAGCTCTTTTCTGCACAGGTAAGGTTCACGTGGTTTGAGGTCTGATACTGAAGACTTGGCACAGCTCTAAATATAAGTAGTTAGGGAATCCATTGACCATAACAAACAATGGACCAAAAAAAGTTGTTGTAGAGAAGGTATTTTCCAGTTGCCCATTATAGCAATTTTTGCCTGTAATTATAACTCACAAATTCAATTTACTCAAAAACAAATACTTTTTTTTGCTTAAATATCCTAAATCAAGCATTAAATTACAACTCTTTCAAGAATGAACCTCATCATTACCTTTCCTATGTGAAAAGGAAAAAAAAGTAACTCTTGAAAAAATCTATGTGAAAGGGGCAAGTGCAAGCATGCTGTAAAGACATCTGCGTAATAAAATTCTCCTGTACGCTTCCACACATCACATGTATGTGTGCTCACATACATGTATATGCACACGTATACTTATGGATGCATATTTATATATTACATATATACACACACACACACACAAACATACATTCACCCTATGAAAAATGAAACTCCAATGTTAATGTGATCCCCACAAGCCTAGCACTTCAATTATAAAGCAATCCTAGCACAAATCCAGAAAATGTCACTGTCACATGCTTCCATTGTATGCTGTTGAAAATACCTCCAAAGTTTGGAAATTAATCACACAGCAGTGCCAATCTTTTAAGCCAGGCATCTATGAACCAACCTCTTCCCTACTGAATGAATTACATTGAAATCATATAATTGCAGGCTGCCATTCAGTCACCCTTAACAATAGGAGACTTCGAAAATTGGAATTTTTTTTCCCCTCTGACTCCCAACTTGCAAGCATGAAGCATACAGCAAAAGCTTGGTGCCTTTTAAATTACCTAAAATCTACATCCTTCAGACAAATGAACAAAAAAAAAAAAGGGTGCAATTTAAGGGCAAATCATTTTGTGTTAATCCTTGGGAACTCAAAGCATGAAGATAAAAGAAGAAAAAATGCAGGTTTCACTTTGCTCATTATGGGACATTGACTTTCACCTAATAGTATGCAATTAAAATTTCTTCATGAGATTTCCTTATTGAAATAAGAAAGATAGCGCCGTGCTGAATGTGGTGATAGATCTGGTATAAACGTGCTTCCTGGACAAACTGATTTATCATGTCTCATTCCAGCAGTACTTTCTTGCTTGCTCATTTCTCATCTTATTACTGTGAAGTTGTAATTAAAGAGGATCCTCCCACAGAGAAGAGTTCTCCTTCAGGACAAGCTAAATTATAAATGCACTGTTCTTTCTGAGACCAATTTAAAGGGGCAGTCTGCTGAGGGAAAGATGCACATCTAATACTTGGGGCTCCTGGCTCTGTAATTTTGTGCAGGTCTCTTTCTGTTAGATATAGAATAAATTTGGTTTATAAGCTTGGCTTCCTGGGCAAATATACCTCTGCAATTGACTATTTCAATTTAAATACATAGACAATTCAATTAAAACGGTATTGAAGAGCCGTGGCTGATTTAGTTCGTGGATACTTCATGTATGATCACTCATATAATACACCGAAATATTTCAAAGAGCACTGAAAAACTATTTAAGGAACAAAGAGCTTGTAAAAATTCTTCCTACTCTTCAGGAACAATAGAACAACATTTGACCAAAAAGAAAATTAACACTGACCATTATGAGATGAATTTGCAAGGAAGACACTACAATAAGGAAACACAAGCAGTAGGCATGAGATCGATTTGACACCATATCATCATTCCTCTATCAAATTCTCAGCCCTTCAAATACATGGACTTGCACCAATGAAAATAACAATATAAAACATTATTTGTTCCCCTTTATTTGCACTCATATCCTTAATGCAATAAACTATTCCTACTGCAAGCAATAGCAAAAATCCAGTTTCTTTCAAGGGAAGATACTCCAAGGAAGGAATCCCAGTAGTGCTGTTTGTTACTCAAGAAGGTTCTTGTGCTGTTGGATCTGAATACCTAAACCTAAATACAGCAATACAGTGTAACCCCATTAGAGTTATTTTTGTTCCGTTGCTCCCAAAGGCTCTACATTATAAGAAAATGAATTCCAGGAATACGAATTATGTGTACCAGCAACTCTCAAAGTCACTTCTGATGCTTCCCTGAGGACTCCGGAAAGAGGGAATCAGCAACTGAACTTCATAAAATGGGACTAGGAGAGAAGAATGCACAGAAAAATAGGGGTGAACACTGAGCTTGAAATGCTTGTCCAAAAATGAGAATCTTCTCTTAGCTTTGCAGTATATATGTATCTTAATATTAAGCATTACTTTCATGGCATCCTGCCTTTCATGTCAATGTGGGATCTAAAAGAATTCAGATCTCTTGATAATGAAAATCCATCTGATACTCAAAAGGCTCACACAACCATGAGATAGCCTTTTACACTCTTACATCTTATAGCTTTATATTTCTCCTTGAGTCCATTAATTTAATTGCATCTCTGGATTTCATTTTAAAATATTTTACTGTAATCATAGGATTCAGCAATAATTTATTAATGTGCTCAGTAGCAGTATTACTCAGTAAGAACAGCATTATATTTGCAGACATATAATTTCAGAGTTAATTTCATAAAAGTATAGGTGAACTTGATCCTTAAATTAATACCATTGTCCTTTGCAAGAGAATTAAGACAGGCAATTCATTCTGTGTCATATCTACAATGTTTTAAATGTGATGTAAAGAGCTGTGTAAAAGTGAGGTGTTCGTAGCAGCTGATATGACCATGAGGGTCTAGATCCCATGAGGAAAAAAATGAAAAAATTGCTATGCTAATAGATGGTGAAATATTTATAACTGAGTATTTTTAAGTCCTTTTCAAAAAATAAAATCTCAATAATTGTACGTAAGAACGCTAAGCAAAAATTATCTGATTCAGCTTCCAAAACCAATAGATGTTGTATCAGTAAATATTATTTCATTGGCTTCTCTTTCTCTTTTACATTTTTTCTTTCCCATTTTGCCAAGAGAAGAGAAAATGTGGTAAGAAAGAAAAGAAAAGAAAAAGAAAAAGAAAAAGAAAAGAAAAGAAAAGAAAAGAAAAGAAAAGAAAAGAAAAGAAAAGAAAAGAAAAGAAAAGAAAAGAAAAGAAAAGAAAAGAAAAGAAAAGAAAAGAAAAGAAAAGAAAAGAAAAGAAAAGAAAAGAAAAGAGAAAAGGAGAGCACAGCACCCCAAAACCTCACCATTGCTTGCTCTACCACATTTCTTGCTGATAATTCTATTTGCTATATTAGTACTGCAGATTATCTGTGGCTAATTAGTTGCAAATTTTCAGATTCAAAAGTCCAGTGCATATTGGTGTGATAGTTTCATTGAACACACAAGGTCATATCAGCATGCTTGTGTTCACAGTTTGTGCTTCCATGGATGGCTGCAAGTCCTAAAGCAACTGAATCCACTTCTTCAAAGGTCATTTTCCATAAAATTTGTAATACATTTAGATAATACATAAAAGGTGAGGTCTATAAACATTCACAAAACAATTGAAAAAAGGAAATAAAACCATTGACAACGCCACTTTTAGTCAAGCAAACATTCACTAGAAATTCTTTCTTTAGGCATATTCCCTGCTCTGATAAAAGCCCCAGTTCTGTTTAAAAACATACAAAGTACTGGTTGTAAAAAGCTTTTCCTTGTTAGATGTCTTAACACAGCGAAAATAAATGCAGTGCAATAGTGACTTAAAAACTCAAATACTCTCACTCTGCTTTCCAGAGTTTATGATCAGAATGGATACACATATCTTCATTTATGAAGAATTTCTTGTGCAAAAATTCTCCGAAGCTGCATATTGGTTGGCAAGCTTCTGACCAGGGAGAATTTGTTTTATGGATGAATTATTACCTGTTAACTTACGTAGCACAGTAAATATAGCTGCTGTTGGGCAGCAGCTGGTCAGAGCCAAGCAGACAAGGGTCTGTGCTCTCACCAGCTTATAGTGTAAAGGGACAACCATTGACAAGCTACAAGACCAGGTAGAAGATAAGTAAAGCAAGAAGTATCCATTAGTGCTCAGTCACAGGCTAGGTGGGGATTCAGACACTGCACGTAAAGAATTACAATCTAGATGCGGAGAATAAATAAAAGAGCATTCCCAACTGGCAGACTCCTCTCAGTCCCTACTCCCTTTTGTTCTTACCAGTTACTTCTGCTGGCTGACAAATCATCTCCCCGGCACAATAAATTTGTTATGGAACATTATCTCAGGCTGAGGAAGGTCAGGATGTGCTAAAGGTCATGTATGTATTAACCCACTACATAAGAGTCCCCATCCTTAGTCTAAAACATAGTCTTAAATTACATACTATTGAACTGGCTATAACAGATCTCTCACAAACAGCCTCATTGACCTGACACGTTCTCAAGATGTGCCCAAACATCTTGAAAACAAACATATGTCCTGTTTGCTCCAAGGTATTATTAAAGGCAAAAGCTATGTTGTGAAATGTGGACTTACAGTCCCCGAGAGAAGGAAGACGAGGGCAGTCCGATTCCAGCACCAGCTAAATTTGGGTGCACAGCACATGTTGGGTTAGGATCTGGTCACAGCGAACCCAGTGGAGACCACGGCTATGGGGCTCTGCACTTAGCTTCAAGTTTACTTCAGCATCTAAAGAGGTTGTCTCTTCTATATATTTTATGTTTTGTACCAGAAAAAAACCAAGACTTTTAGCCTAGAAGAATGAGGGATACACTATAACTCAGTTTGGGGTTTTAAATACCTTTTGAGAAAAGTGTTCTTCTCCCTGAAGTAGCATTAGGCAGTAGCATCAGGCAGATGGCGAATGTTGTGATTTTGGATGTACAGTAATGCTGACATTGTCAGACAAAATGAGCAGCAAAACAGAGTTAATGCAGCTGTTTTTAACAGCAGCCACTCCATACTCTTAGTTAAAATCTATTCAGAACTAGGACATGTTTTTAATGACAATTTTTTAAATAAAAATCAGTTTTGTTCCATACAAAGATTGAGTAAACTTGATTGGCTTGACTAAAATAATACAATTATTAATTTTCCATTTATCTACTTTTATTCCCACTTTGCCAGTAACAGAGAGGGAAAGGACAAAAAGAGAAATCCAGGAAATGTTAATTGTCAAGGGTTTTTTAAAGAGAAAATTTCAGGAATACATTTGCCAAATTTCATATTTTTCAAGCAAAGGATTTTTTCCCTTAGATAATTTGTCCTGAAATTTTCACTAGGTCTATGTACAGCAGAAAAAAACAGACTAGAAGGCAATTTCCTGATTCAACAGCGCTTCACAACTGGTTTATATTGCTGTATAACATTATCTTAAATTTGCTTTTGGATACATTGCTGTTTCCAAATGGAAGAAAGCAGCTGGAATTCGGTGATGAATATACCATTACCTGAGCTCTGATACATCATCAGTGCCCATTGTAATGTTCTCCTTACAGCAGGAACTACAGGATGAATCCAAGATTCTTGGTTAGATTCTTAAATAGCTAAAACTTACATTAAAGGGTTTTAAAATATGTGATTGCATATAGTCAAGCATGAAAAGGAATGAAGGGGCTTTGATTGTCTTCCTATATTTCACTAGTGTAAAACCAGGGCAGGAAGAGACACATGTAAAATCTGCATACAAAAATTTAAAACGCGACCACAAATGGTGAACAGCACCCTTCTAATACATCACTAAGAAAAAAGCATGTCAAACCTACCATTTTCCCTAGTCCACAATCTTAGAAGTTACACTTACTGAGTTACACTTATTGAGATGATTAAAACCTATTCCCTCATGGACTTGCCCATCACCCAGTGGAAAGTACATCCCAACTTGCCTCTGAATAACAAGAAGCACTTTTACTTCACAAACCCCTTTGCTCCAGTCCCATTTTAACCACCAGAGCAATCTCAGAGTAATTTCTACAGAAGTCACCCAGTGACTCAAAGCCTGACCCTGCCACAGGCTGTGACAGTGCTCTGTTACCACCTGCGAGGGTGCCACCAGTTGAGGACAGGGCTGGTTGTCCATGTGCCACAGCAGTGCCCAAAGGGAAGGATACATCCAGGCTGCATTCCAAAACCAGTCTGATCTTCTGGGACTAAATTTAAAAACTGAGGATTCCTCCATCCTCCCTCCATGGTTATCCCCAAGATTTGGACTCAAGACTCACCTGTCCTAGCTTTTAGGCACCAAGTCTACACCACTCACCTCTTTTTAGAGAGAAAGGCACTTTAAAGAACAATTCATTTAATCCTAATAAAGGCCTTTTGAGAGCTCCTATATCTCTCCATTAGTTACACAAGAGATCTTAAGTCAGATTTAGATCCCAATTTGTCCAGCGGTGTCTCTGGGATTGTAGTGGACCCCAGGCAAGAACCAGCCTCCTCTGAACCCGATTTAAGCAAAACAGGAAAGGCAGCAGGCTTTCCATCACAGCTGAGAGCATACAGACATGGAGTTTTGATACTGACTCATCACTACTCAATCTGGGGGAAGAAAGGGAGGAAGGAAAGAGGGGTCAGCTAATTAACATCTCCAAATAGTACCATCTACTTGGAATTTCCAATGAACTGTGCAATTTGGGATAGGAGACCAGGAAATCAAAGGCCAGTAAAAGACTCTGGTTGCAAACAGCATTTTTGACTTACTCTCCTTGACAGAAAACCATTCTCTGGCAATTGTGGAAAAGGGAAATGTTGACTTAGTGCAAAGAGCAAACACAGAAATCTTTTAAAGACACAGATATCTTGTATCTCTGCCTTCAGTGAGCTGTTTCTCCTTTTTATTCTCATTTTCACTCTCCGTCTGTCTTCATTAGTCTGCTGGCACTCTGCTAGGATTAGTGAGCTAGTTTCCATGGTTTCTTATTTTCACTTTCTATCTTTCTTTGCTTAACTCATTAAATTGCTCATTACTTCACTGCACTTTACAGAAGACATATTTATTGTATTAGTTACACAATGGCCAGATTAGTAAGTGATAGGCAGTCTGCTATTTGAAAGAACATATTCTAATAGCAGAAAGGAAATTCAGGAGACACAGATACTATCTACTAGTTGTAGCATAACTGGGCTAGCTAGTAACTGCTAAATGTTTACTCTTTATCACTAGAAATATGCTACATGATTATAAAAATATAGTGCACATGCACACCTCAGTTCTCTGCAGCACCGATGCTGCACTTGCCCCCACGGGAAAGGGAAGCTGCAAGAACAGCTTTATGGACAAACACCTTCTTTACCTTCCATGATAAATTGCCGTGATAAACCTGCCCAGACCATGGCTTTTCCTGAAGTTGGGAGGAGGTCTGCAGATCTGAGCCTCCCTCTGGCTGCTGGGGAGCAGTGGGGACAGCAGGGAGGAAGCAGGACATTACAGAGGGACCTGGCCAGAGGAAGCCCTCCTGCATGAAAACTGAGCTCAAGCTTAACAGCTGTGGCTCCAATTCTCAGATTTCCACCATGCACATGCCATTTGCTTTATACAGAAGATAATTCTGTGCCTCATACTCATATCTTGGTGAAATTCTTGAGTAAAATGACTATTCAATTCAGTTCGCATACAGTGTATGCTACAGCATGAAAATTTCTTTCTTAATAAATCAGCAGAGCTATAATTCTGTACTTATAACAAAGTATTCTGCTGCTCTGGTTGAGGGTGTCTGCTCAGTCAGGTCTGTATTCAAAGCAGTTTTCAGTCCTGATACATGTTTCTTGTGGTCAGCCTCTGCAGTTTTTTTTATTTGATTGGTTTTCTGATTGTACCAACACCCACTTCTCTGCCAATTCACCTCAACTGTGTATTCCCCATCATTTCTCTACATAATCCCCACCTCCTCATCCTCTCTGTTAAAGTACAGTCCATTTCCCCTTCTGGTCTAGCCATCAAGGGTGCAAAAGACGTCTTTTTACCTTGCACCTCTTGCTTTCTCCTTTGATCTTTTCCACAGTTAAATATAACATAGTTGATTCAATTACACTGAAGTTTCTCAGATGCTGAATGTAATCATCCATGCTCTGCCTCTTTAGTTCGACAGGGCTCCAAGACAGAGTTCCTTTCAGCTGAATTAAGATCTTTCCTGCAGTTAGTGAATAGTATATACAGGGGTTCACGCCATTCATTCATCTTCTCCGGTAGTTCATTTATCACTCGGAGGTAATCTACTGTGGAGAATTTTGATCAAAAGGATGCCTGGTGGTTTTTTTTTTTTGGTGGTTTAAAGAAAATCTAGTATTTTTTAAAAGATTGACTTGGTCCCTTGGCTAAACTTTGTAGACATAAGGCCAAGGGATTTATGAAATGTAGCTTTCCTTTTTATCTCTTTTGTATGGAAATGAGGTCTACTTTTTCTCCAATAAACTCTATGAATGCTTTTATTTTTAGGAGGTGGAACAGGAGCTGTTGCATTTCACTGTCCTTTAATGTTAGCCTTCTGCTGCCTGCTTACCACTTCATTTCATATATTCTGGCATGGGAAGTGCTGATGTTTGCTAAGTTTGTCAGTAGGGCTTTTCTACAGTAAACTTTATCTTGAATTCTTACTGATAACAGTCTTTGCTCTTCAAAGTATATCAAATCTGTCCAAGATTGCTCTTCTATCATTGTCCTTGATAGAGAATAAGATCATCTTTTGTCATCTAGCAGAATTTGTTTCCTGATATTTTTATATCCTTTAAAGCCTTCAAGGAATGTCCCAGATGTTAAGAACGCTGTATTTTCGAATATCTTGTAGTTCTTGTTCAATTTTAAAAAAATACTCTTGATGCAATACAGTGGAACAAAAAATATATCTCCGCAAACTTCAAAACAAGAAATATATGATGGTACAGCAGAATAACTCATATAAGTGAGACAGACAAGAAAAAGACATTATTAAGGTTGGAAAACCCCAGGAGCGACCTATATCTCAGAGCTGTTTGCAAAACACATACACTGCAATTCTGTATATGTATGCTATTTCTTAAGAGATAAATGCTTCTGCTACATAAAGGTCTTTGTATTAAACCCTAAACCAAGTGACTTGCTCTGCCTGAATCACAAGCCCTCTCGACAAGGGAAGACAGAAGAACAGAGTTAGATGATAAAGGAGAGAGGGATGTGCTACGCACAGCCAGGGCTGGTGACGGAGAATCAGCTGCCCCTTTAGCAGTCATCAGGCAAAGTCCTGCCCCAAGAAACGGTGCTGGGAGTTTTGCAAGGTGGAATTAGTTGATGCCGTTTCTGATATGGTGTACACAGATCATCTGGGCTCATTTATCATCTAGATTGGAATTACTAGGTCACTGTTAGTACTCCTTAGCGAAGCTAACAAACAACTGCAAAGGTTAATTTTCTGCATACTTTTTAAACACCTGCATCTAAAACATTTTTTTGCATGCTGGTGAGTTTTCTTTCAATGGTTTATTAACAGTAAAATGTATAGTTAAGCAAGAGAGTACCTTGCTCTTTTACAAAGAACAGGCAGCAACCAATTACTTCTTGCTGTTGGTATGTTAAAATTAAGGCTTTTTAAATGCAAAATTACTTTCTCTAGAAAATCTGTAAAAATAGAATGCCCTAAATACTTTTAAAATAGTTTAATATTTTAAAAATTACAATGAAACTTTGTATTTAGTTTAAAAAAATAAAACTGGTTTTAAAACCCTACTCTTGCTTACTTTGTTTTTCATAAATACGTCTTTAGTACTTGATGGTAGCAAATTTCATTCTCTCTAGAGCACAACAGTTGGACAATTCCTATGTCATCTATCTCAGATCAAGGAGGTCATGTTTCATCTTTGAAACTATAATACCAGCAGTGAGCCTGGCCTGAAGTGGAATCTGGCAGAATACAGCTCCTGCAAGGGGGAACAATATTTGGGGGATCAACCTGAAATTAGCTTAGGTATTCCCTGAGAAATTGTTTTCTGTAAGGAAGGAGGAAAATATTATCGAATGTACCCTGCCTATAAATTATAACATTAAAAATGTCAAAACTCCATGAGATTCAATACAAGAAAAGCAAATGTGGGCAAGCTCCCATTAATCCTTGTTGAATTACACATTGTAAGCAAAAAGAAGAGCTCTTGGGCTCTTCTCTTACTACGTTTTAAAAGCAAACTTACTCTATCACTGAGATTTTCATATTTTATTAAATTAAAAACTAAAAAAAATTAAATACATTGTGCCACATTTTAGCACATTATCTGACATATGTACTTAAGAATCTAACACTTCAAATACAGTATTTCCTTGGCATCCATCACTACAGCATCCAAGCACTTCCTAAGCAACACGGTCCCCCTTTGCCTGCTTTGGTGCCCCCATTACTGCAGGAGAACTGAAGCATCGCAAAGAGCAGCCAGTTCAGCCCACAGGCCATCCCAAATACAGCTGGAAGACAAACCTAGGGCATGTGTTTAGCCTGTAGTCAGAAGATGCAACTCCTACGTGCCGGCAATAATACACCACTAATACAGCTAGACTGTGCAACACTAGTAGTGAAGGTGTGTTGACACTAGGCTTGATGTGCAGTGAACTAACACACCAGAGACACACCCACCCTGCTACATAGATGCACTGCAAATTATATGTGTTCATACCTAAAATCTGCTGTCCTACCTCAGTATCTTACTCACAAGAGCACTTCTGCATTCAGTCGTATTCAGTGTCACCTATTTCCTATTCAGTCCTGTTTCACTGAAGGCTCAGCTCTGCAACATGCTGACTCCCTTGTCCCCACTTCATCAAAGCACTGACCTATGAGGACACAAGTGGTCCTGCGAGCCTTGAGGTCCAGCATTGGCTCAAATGTGTTACTGGATTGGAGCCAGCATGTTTAGCATGTGACAGAATCAACTGCTTGGGACTTTTAGACTGTTAGGCCTGAGAGCATTTTATTCTATGAATGCTTTTATATATTTTGACAAAGATACTGTGCTAATAAAGGTATCAAAATTTTGCTTTTACTCACTAACGAAAGCATGCATTAGTACATCATGGATCTTTCCACCTTTAATACAAATCAGAGATGGATGAATGAATGCAGGCCTTCTTTTATAGCTACATATGTATATATGTATATACATATATATACACATGTACACACACAGACACATATATATGTGCATGGCCGTGTGCATGTGTGCCTATGCCACCATTGTTATTATTGTTTTAAAATCTCTGCTGTAGTTGGTATAAAGTGCAGAAATTTTATCCCTGTTTCCTTACCTGAACCAGTAAGGTGAGAAAGCATGCAAAAAAGGCCTAATAACTCACCATATTCCCTGAGCTTGCTGTTATTACAAAATAACTGCACATCTTGTTGTATTTTATTATTCAAATAAAATCATTGATACTAATGCCTAACCTTTTTAACCTAAAGAACATTTTCTTTGTTGTGTTGTAGTGCTCTAAATCATGTCCAATTATCCCTGCTTACTTAGGAAGACTTAGTAAGGAGTGAATAGGAACAATTAGCATAACAACAGAAATATTAACCCGTGTAAAAGCAAAAGCCTTGACTTGCAAGCACATATTTGTAGTTTGTATGAGATAAGCTTATTGCATTCTTTCTTCAGCAACTGAGCAGCAGAATGCAGGGGGTGCTGGCACTTTGCATGGCAATCCACTGTGACATATCAGAGATGAGCATCTGTAAATAATAACATAAAATATAAATGCACTCCAGAGCAAGCAAACTTCTTCCAAGCATTGTAATCCAAATGCATCACACCCAAGTGAATGCATGAATGTACACCAGCAAAAAGGCTCAATGAATCAAGCTGTCCTAGACCCTAACTGAAGAGACTTCACCTGTTTCAAGAAAGGCAATGAGGGAACAAAAACAGTTTCAGTGACAATAGTTATCTGTTTCATTTAGCAATCCCTCACTTCCTCAGCTCCGTGCATCCAAGATACCCTACAGCCTTCTACTGCCTTCTTGTCCAGACTTCCAAGTGGCCTGAAACACACACAAGAAACAAGGGGCTCTGTTGTGTCCTGTCACTTTGTGGTTTTGGTTTGACTGATCCAAGGTTTGAAAACCTCACTGGGCCAGCCTGCAGGACATGACAATGTGCACCCTTTAATGTGTAGCCTGGTGCTCACCATGGCTTCTGTGAGACACAGAAAGGAGAATGAAGTCTGATGCTCTGTAGATATGTTCAGCAGATGGTCTGTGGGGACAACTCATCCAGCACACAGATCATGCCTATAGCTCCTCTTATTCTCAAGGGCAGCCGGAGAGTGGTCCACAGGCCACACGCTTTGCTCTGTTTGCTATAGCCTGCTTCTGGCTACTGCTGTAGCTAAGAGTGCACAACCCATTCCTGCCTAATCACAGGTTGCTTCCAGGAGACAGGATGACTACGAAGATCAGCATGACTTATGTTCAGTTTTGGGCTCCTCACTATAAGAAGGACATTGAGGTCCTAGAGCATGTCCAAAGAAGGGCAACAAAGCTGGTGAAGGGTCTAGAGAACAAGTCTTACGAGGAGCAGCTGAAGGAGCTGGGGCTGTTTAGTTTGGAGAAGAGGAGGCTGAGGGAAGACCTTATTGCTCTCTACAACTACCTGAAAGGAGGTTGTAGTGAGGTGGGGGTCGGTCTCTTCTCCCAAGTAAGAAGTGATAGGACAAGAGAAAATGGGCTCAAGTTGTGCCAGGGGAGGTTTAGATTAGATATTAGGAAAAATTTCTTCGCTGAGGGAGTGGTCAGGCACTGGAACAGGCTGCCCAGGGAAGTGGTGCAATCACAGTCCCTGGAAATACTCAAAAAACGTGTGGATGTGGTGCTTAGGGACATGATTTAGAGGTGGACAAGGCAGTTAGGGTAACAGGTTGGACTCGATGACCTCAGAGGTCCTTTCCAACTTTAATGATTCTGTGATTCTATGATGGTCATTTAGGAAAGGATGGGAATTTCCCGGTACAGTTGTACTTATCCTGCACATGAGACAAGCCAATGTAACCAGGAAGCACCAGGTCTCCTAATCCTTATCTACACAGGCAAGTAGGTCCTCACAGGCGGTGAAGGATGAGTGGCACCATGCAGCCATGAAGAGGCAATGTGATTTACTTCATCAGGAAGAATGGGCATTCATTTCTTGTCTGAAACTAGAAACAGGAGATATATGGTAAATCTACATGCACAGAGATTTTGCCCTCATTCCTGAGATCATTGAGAGCTAGCTTGCTACTTCTGCAGTTTTCCATTAAACAAAGATGGAGTAATAAAAAAACAAGATAATTCTCAGTCTGGAAGTTGCCAAGTGCACCCAGAACCCTAGTTCCCTCTGCTCTTCTCTTTGCAGCATACAGGGACAGGCTCCTACCCTGCAAGTCTCCCTGCCCTTGTGCAGTCACACAAGCGGGCACACATCCCCACCCCATGTTCAAAATACCTCTCTCACATTAAAGGCACTTTTTTGCTTTATAACTTCCCAGGAGCTACCCAAAATGCTTTGCATGTTTCTCAGTTTAAACTTGGAGTAAATGAAAGCCGGGAGAACTTTGGCTCAGTATCAGCAATAATGCAGATAAGAAGCAGAAGAAATTCTGAACCCAAAATAGATTAAATTGTTTTAATCTATTAAATTAAAATAGTCAGACTACTGAGCAGATGTCAATAAAAAAAAATACAGCATGATGGTATTTCTGAGCTACACCTCATTTGCATTCCTACTTGACAAAAGTAAGTCATCCTCACCTTGTTTCTCTTTTATTCAGTATTAAATACGATGTTTAAACAGAATACCGTTATCAAACATTGTAAGGTTTCCACAACTATTTATTTCATTATGCAATAAAAGTATTTACCCCTATTAAACTGAGTTTAAATATGTACATGCACTCATATGCACCCAAGGGGAAAAGTTGAATGTCGTGGCATAACCATCTACCTTTTCTAAGAAGTGGACCCTGCCCCAGTAAAGCTTGATAAGAACTGGTCAAGAAAGGTGGGAAAATTATATAGGAATCAGTCTTTATCAGATCTCTGTGTGATCCTTCACCCACAAGCGGTCTATTCTTCATGTTTCACTTCAGGAGTGAACAAAACCTGCTAAAAATAATTCATAAGTACTTTGATCAAAGGCTCCCAGATAGTGCTAAGACAAATAATGTGAGCCCATTCTAGGTCCCATTAGAGAATTTAACTGTAACATCTCATTGTGCATCTCATCACTCTTAATTCTTCCAGTTCTGCAGTTTATACCCTGGCCAAGTGGCAGCATCCAGAAGCACACTAAATATTCACAGAAATAAGTATCTCAGTGCCAGCAAGACTTAAGGAAACACCTTGAATTTGAGTAACATCGACAATTCATTCTAGTGTGCTTCATGTTCAGTTGGTTTAATGGAAAATTACTATACTTAAATCACATTTAGATTAGTTATTTAAACTACAATGAAAAAAATCATGTGTTTATAAGCTATACACAGTCTTCTTTAAGAAACTGAGAAATATTTCTGTAGTTCTCTTTCTTGATACTCAATTCATTTATACAGTTATAATCAAAACCTACTTAATTTACAATACTTGTTTGATATCTAATCTATTCAGTACAAGTTATAGATGTGCAATTTCATATCTGTAAGATAAAACAAATGTTACTCACCTAAAAGCATATAATATATTAAAAAAATATAAAAGCATAATGATGTTATCTTGTTAGTACTATATATATGCAGGCATTTTGCAGACATTCCAGCCAGGAATAATAAGAGATCCTCAGAAGATGAGAGCAAGAAACCAGCAGACTTTAGCCCAAATTCCAAATCAGACTAAACTCATGTGGAGTAGTTCAATCAAATTTACACAACTCCAGAGAATTACTTCCAACATTTTCTGAAATCACCCCCAAAGCCTATGAAAGATGCTTTCATGTTGTTTCATTTGCTTATGACATCTTTTAGTGTATTCTAATTAAACCTGAAGGTAAAATTTCCATAATACTGCAGTTTCTCTGGATTCTCTCTTAGCTGGGTGCAAATGAAGCAATGGCAGCGAGGACAGAAATTTGTGCAAAAGTTCCCTCATGTTTTCAAGGCCTGAGTTGCTACCCTTAAATCTGAAATTCAGTTTCATGACAATGAAATCAGTCAATAAATCACAGTCACTTCACAGCTGAATCAGTTGTGAAACTACAACCCACAAGCAAAAGGGCTACTGACTACTTTATAATGACCACGTTTTGTGCTGCACTTCCCAATGCAATCAACAGCTGATGATGATGTACAGAAGAGAAAGGCAAGTTTCTCACTTTCAGCTGAACACGATATCATGGCTAAGCAGAAGGAGGAGGCACAAGTAGACATCAAAATAAATGGAAAGACAAACCAAAAGTCCAAATGAACCTGAAGAAGATGGAAAGGAAAAAACAACCAGGACAGGAATCCCTTCTCTGCTCCAGACTACACACTGATGGGTACACTCAGGTGTGGTCTGTGGCTCAGTCCTCTAAAAGAAATGTCATTGCATTTTTAACAGCTGATGAGTTCAGCTGTTTGCCACTAAGCTGAGAGTGCAGGCCTGAGTATCTCCTACATTTGTTTCAAGAGAAATCCCAATGGCAAGGGTCCACATGGAGTGTAAAACGTGATAGAGCTCTGCACTGCTGTTAATAGATCTGCAGTACTGATCAAAGAGAAGAATTTTGCCCCCAGAAAAAAAAAATTAATCACTGTAAAACCTTGTAAAAAGAACAACATAAAAATGAAAGTGCAGCCCATAGAAAAAAAAAAATGCAAAGCATTAAAAACTAACCAAAAGAGACTAGGAACAATGTTAGGCTTCATATGAAGGTTAAGACTTTAAATGAAACAGTCACTGCAGATACAGGACTTAAAAACAGAAACAAAAGTTGCATTAAAAGGAAAGTATATAACATCCTTTTCAATCATTCGCAAAATTTTTGAGGAAAATACTAAACATTTTAACTTCTGAAATTCTACAAAATCTGTATTCCACAATTTTATTAAAATGCCTCAGTTTATAAATATCTGAAGATATAATATACACTTACATTTAACTACCTTGACATTATGCACACATGAAATCATATCAGGCTGCTGACATTTTGATATTAACTCATTTGGTAGAATTTTTCCATTTATTTTCTTATCTTTATTGAAATAATAACAGCAAAATAATGTGATTTTTTTAGGTTAGTGATTTTTCAGGTATCTAAAACTGATAGTGAACAAAATGTGTAATACAGACCTAGATCAGCTGGTGCCATATTATAATGTCCACCTTAGGTAACACACATGTTCACAAGGATTTGAACAGTTCTTCCAGCTGTTTGCAAACATGGTCCAATCCAAAGCTATCTCTCAATGCCAATGAGCTTGGAAAAGTGGAATTCACTGCACACAATCCATTCTCTTTGCTCATTGCAAAGCTCAGAAAGGTCAGTATTAAATTACTGCTGGATTTTAGCACACTTTGTGAACAGGAGCCTCAATCTTGGGTCACAACTAACAGAAGAAAGGGTCACATTGACATATGTTCATATGTCACTTGCCCAAGTCTAGTAAAGCCATATAGAGGGTTGGTCCCCTCCCACTGGGCCAAATATGGCTCCAGGTGTACACAAGTATTACTAAAGATTAGCTCACTGCAAGAAAATCTTAACTTTACTGCGTTTCCTATGTAGACATAGTTTTCCTGGAATGATCTGGTCATGTTAAGATTTATTTGGTTAGCCTATGTCAGCCAGACAGCAAAAGCAAAAAGTCTGCCATAGGATATATGATCTGATCAATGTACAGGGAAGGGAAGTTTTTACTGTAATACCTGAAGGCAAAATCCTGACAACATACTAAATATTGAAAGACAGCTCTGGAGACTCATGTAAATGTGCAAGCCAACCAGAAAGACTTGAAATGTACCAAAAATAAGCTAGGATGGTTAAAGAGCAGAGGAAGAGAAACCATTAAAAATAACAAGATGTTATTTAAAAGTGAAAATAATCTCCAAATAAGGGAAATAAATAGTGAAAATTGGCAAGATAAAGTAAAACTGTATTTAGACAAGTGAAAAATGGCTTTGAAAAGCACCTTCTTACAGAAACTAACTTTAGTAGCAAAATCTTTTGTTTCATGTCAAAGGCAGGAAACATGCCAGGGAGATGCTGGGGCCAGTATAGGAGTGAGATGGAAAAGAAGCATTCACAGAAAATAAGTCCAAAGGAGTGGAATTAAATTAATTCTTTGCACTGGTGTTCCCAACGCAAGGGGCTATAGGTTTTGGTAAATAAATAAAATGAGAAGTTACATGATTCTAGGACTGCATTGAATTGACCCAAGAGAGAATTCAAATATGAAATTGCAGGGTGACCTCAAGTGGCACAAAGTCTATCATTTAACTCTAAATTGGTGCCAAGGGAAGGGAAGACGGCAAATGCAACATTAGTTCACAAGAAAGGCTCCAGAGTCGGTCCAGAAAGCCAGTAAGACTCAGTCCTGCACTGGAGATAAGGGTGACTGATTCAGCTGAAACCAAAATAAAGAAAAGCAAAAAATCTGCTTTTATGATGTTGCAAGTTTGCAGATGTGAGACCAAAGGCCAAGTCCCTTCCCTGTAAAGCACAGAGCCTAGCGCAGACAGGTACAGAGGGGGAAGCTGATGTGTGAGGAACAGGGAAAGGACAAGCAAGCAAGGTACCTGTGCAAGCGTCACAGGTGCAGAGCTGAGACCGCACATGCCAGCATGAGACTCAGTCTCCCGAAGTGAGAAGCAATCGTGTGCCCCCCGCTTTTTTCCAGGCTGTACCATGAAACACACTCTTTGCTTTTACAAGGCAGCTTGTAGAGAGAGGGGTGGCAATTTGCAGTGAGTACCATTTCAGGTGTGTTGTATTAATAACACATCTCGAAGTAGCAGCTCAACAACGTAACATCCGTGTCCTGTGGAGCTTTTTCTGCACTCATGTTCAAGCCAGTGCCAGTACTTTAGGGCTAGTGTATACATGCTCCTCCCTGTCTGGCACACTCAGCCCAGCAGAAAACCCTCAATCCTTTCCCCTCCTTTGGCTTCTTCATCTTGCACAGCCCATGAAGTCAGGTCCCAGTGGGGGACAAAAGCGCAGAGAGGGTTCATATCCCTTCTCTGCCTTCAGGAAGAGAGAGTTTGTGCTGGGGACATTTGCAGTAACTCAGACAGCACTTGGTCCATCTGACCTAATGGTATCAGTGGCTTTGCATTAATTACATGGCAGCGACATCATTTGTTAAGCTGATGTGAACGTATGACACCAGTGTATCAGGTCCCCTTTAAAATACATATGAGTAGGCAAAGATAAAGGAAAAAAAGAGAAAGAGAAATCTTGAGAGTGAAAGAGAGAGGCACTATTAAACACTTTGTACTTATCTTGCTAAGGAAGAGCTTTGTTCTGGGGGGGGAAAACTCTCTCTTTGAAGCTATCCAAACAGTAAACAGACCATTCTTTAAACAGTGGCGTATCTACAGCAATGCGTACATCAGAGAACTGGCATGAAGAAAGCATTTTTCTCACAGATAAAACAGAAGAAAGGGTCGCTTGCACTGGTGATAATTTGGATCTTCTGTTTTACTTAGATTTTCAGGGGAAACCCAGAAAAAGTCTAATAAGCCTTTAAAGAAAAAAAATATCAAGAAGTGTTGAAGCATGTTGATTCATTGCTTCTTGCAACACATTCTTTTCCTCCCAGGATAGGAATAGAAAAGGTTTCAAAGGCTTCTCATCATATTTGTACTGTCTGTTGTAAGGGACATCAGGGCTCTTGTGCATTAATGATGCCTGGACAGATGTTTTGGTGTTACAGGCCCAAAATGAGGATTCCTTCGACAGCCCAGCTGATGCACACAAATGCTTGAGCTCTCTGCATGCAATTACATGCCGAGCTGGCAAGTGGCACTAGGGGTAAGGGAGAGATTTCATTGCCTGCCCTAAAAACCTTAACTAATTTTCAGAGTGAACTTTTTGTCTCTATGGGGAGCTTTCCTGTACCATGTAACTGCCCTTCAGACTTGCCCAGTCCTAGGGATGTGTCATGGTTTAACCCCAGCCAGCAACTAAGCACCACCCAGCCACTCACTCATTCCCCCCTGGTGGGATGGGGGAGAGAATCAGAAGAGTAAAAGTGAGAAAACTTGTGGGTTGAGATAAAGACAGTTCAATGGGTAAAGCAAAAGCCACGCATGCACAAGCAAAGCAAAACAAGGAATTCCTTCACTACTTCCCATCGGCAGGCAGGTGTCCAGCCATCCCCAGGAAAGCAGGGCTCCATCACGCGTAACGGTGACTTGCGAAGACAAACACCATCACTCCGAATGTCCCCACCTTCCTTCTTCTTCCCTGAGCTTTCTATGCTGAGCATGACGCCATATGGTACGGAATAGCCCTTTGGTCAGTTGGGGTCAGCTGTCCCAGCCGTGTCCCCTCCCAGCTTCTTGTGCACCCCCAGCCCCCTCGCTGGTGGGGTGGGGTGAGGAGCAGAAAAGGCCTTGACTCTGTGTAAGCGCTGCTCAGCGGGAACAAAAACATCCCTGTGTTATCAACACTGTTCCCAGCACACATCCAAAACATAGCCCCATAGTAGCTACTGTGAAGAAAATTAACTCTCCCCCAGCCAAAACCAGCACAGGATGCCATAGCTGTGAATGCAAGAGCACCATTTTTGGCTGCCACAAACCAGATGCAGCCAGCAGGAAGGGCCTGTCCTTGGCCACTGGCAACTCACTGATGTTTACAAGTTATCTTTCTATGGCCACTGTGTCCACATGGGCATTTCATTCTCAAGCATAGCATCTCAGATAACCACCAGGTCCTCTCCTGAGATCCAGTATCCAGAGAGAGAGCCCTTGCAAGACCTGTGAACAGGTGATTTCACCCCTGCATTTTCAAGGTGGCGTTTTCATTTAGCTGCTTCTTGTTCCACTTCATAAAAAGGTTATAGCTTATTATATATATGTATGTTTACAACTGCTGTTTTCCAAGCAGAAGAACATGGATGTCTAACCCTCCAGCCTCAACCAGAGCTATGGGAAACATGCCCACAAGGCAAATGATGGGTTCAATGCCTGCTTTCACTTGTGGGGATTCAAGCCCACAGTGCTGCTTTTATTCTTCGACTGGAGAGAGGCAAAGGTATATACAAGACTCAAGGGGGCAGAGGAAGACGAGCAAAGGGGAACATGACTGCAACTCAGTAGAATCATAGAATCATTAAGGTTGGAAAAGACCCTTAAGATCATCGAGTCCAACCGTTAACCTATCACTGCCAAGTCCACCACTAAACCATGTCCTCAAGCACCATGTCTACCCTTCTGGAACTTCTCCTCAAAGATAAGGATCTCAGCAGAGCTCCTTCCCATGAAGAAGTGCAAACCACTAATTTTCCTCTCTGCACATGTCTTAAAAGCTCCTTCCAACCTTCAGCTGGGTGCAAATAGCAAGCTTTGCTGGCAATACTTCAGAATCTGGGGAGACATTCAAAAATATAATCTGTATTACAGAGCAACACCATCCCAGACATGCAAGCCTCTGCAGAGCAGGAAAGTGCCACGTTAAATGATTTCTTCTAGGTTTGCAATTTAAATGGAGAGATCAGCATTACAGCCTTGGCAAGCAATGAAAGTGAAAATAGACACTGTAAAAAACATCATGATTTTGGCTTCTTGTGCAGCAGCCACCCGTTGATAAAAGGTGGCATGTGTCTCTCTCCTTCACAGGCTCACTAGTAAATAATCATCAATTTACACATTCTAGCACAATACCTCTGCCTACAAATTGCTTCTTCAAAGATTTCCTTTTCCCCTGGAAGCACCACTTCTAAGTGTGTTGAAATTACATCTTATTCTTTTCTTTGAAAGATCTCTCACTGCACAGCCAAATAAAGAGAGATCATTTGCATAATTCTTCTTTTTAAATGACTTCAGGTTGATACAGGTTCTTTAGTGAATTGTTATTCAGCAGGACATGGTCAGATGCAGATAAAGTGCTATAGAAGGTGGAAGTTAACATCCTCAAATCTGATCAAATAACATTTCAGTTTTAAACTGATACTGTAAATCACAAGGAATTACAAAGCTCTAGCTTGATTCAGCTGTTGAAACAGACTTAATATCAAAGCAGCCTTTCATTCAACAAAAGGTTCTGCTCTGAGCCATTCTCAGGCTTGCGGCAAGCACAAATTATCATTCCAGCAGACCCTCGCAGCCAGACGAACTATTTCCCTGAGTGGGCCTGATCTCTGACTATATGCATAAAATAATTGCATTTAATATAATGTTATTGTATACAATGGCATATAAATTAGATGCATAAATGTAATAATAATAAATTAGTTGCTTCATAAGGCTATTTTCAGCTTCTTTGATTGCATCAAACATTTTGATAACTTCAGAAAACAAGAGGCTCTCATTTCCTTTTAAAAATCTACAGATCTGTTGTTTTCACTGCAGTTATTGAAAGAAAACTTCCGTAGAGTTTTCCTGAAGTTTTACAAAACTTGTGCAAAGGCTTGATTCTGAGTATCAAGAAAGATGAAGGCACCCAGAACCCCACATTGCAGAGGCCATTTCTTGAAAAAAAATTTACCATTCATGCTCACATGAATATAAAACCTAAATATCACAGTCTGAAAACATGGATGGTCTTAATCTCATTGTTTATCTCTTCCCAAAATTCTCAGGGAAGATATACCTGAATAATCTGTCAAGGGAAGTTGTGCAAGGACCATTGCTTGCTATTGCAAAAACAATTTTTAAGTAGATGCAGTCTGGAGCAATCTTTCACTGCTAATAAAACAGCTGAGGCTACCAAAAAGGTCTTCCTTATCTGTACTGGAGTAGCACTTGGACCGGAAGAAAAAAATTCCCAGCAATCATTTCCCTCAAACACATATGCATTCACACACACACACACACACACATATATTCATATTCTGAGTAAGGGTAAAGGATCCACTGGACGACTGCAAGGTCATATATCTGCAGTGTGAAACATGCAACCTGAGTGAAAACCTCACACTCTATACAATGGGACTTTTGCACTGAGTTTTGAGGTTTGCTGATGTTTGGTCCTCTTCTCTCTTAACCTCAGTATTTTCTGGTCTCTGCCTGACATGGAGCCAATGCACAGCAGGCAGTTCTGTTCTGGTGTCACTAAACGTAGAGAATGGGCAGCTGTAGCAGCTAGCTGTCAATCAGGATGTTTGTGCTGGGGTAAAAGGAATACTTCTTTGCAGTCAACGTTAGTGGGTTTTGCTTCAGTTCTTGTGTGAAGAGCAGAAGCAGAAATATAAGGGGTTCGCCATGGAACTTTGGCTTTTTCCCACAGGGCCAGGCATGCCTAGGCAACTTTCCTTCAAACTTTGGATAAACCCATGGCTATTTACTTCCCAGGATCATGTAAGAGGAGGCACATTGTGCCCAATAATGCAGGGCTTTTCCTTCAACTCCATATACCGAAAACACTTGAAAGTTTATGAAGGCTTCTGTCTGGGCTGATACAACCTAGAATAAAAATCACAAATTTCTACAGCCTGAGTTCCAGACTAAACTCAGCAGCTGGATCCACGCTGTCTTTGGGCTGGGTCTTTCACACTCCCAAGAAAATCACAATCACTTGCCAGCAAACATATCCTGGGAAAACCTTGACTCTGGGCGCATCACCCAACATTACACCTGCCCCCTTGTCCCACTTTTGACCTTCCCTGCTCCTCCTTAATGATGCTGTTTACCCAATAAGGAGCAAACTTGTCACACAGACTCCCGCTGAAAAGTCACAGTGAGTCAAGGATGTTGCATGGCAGCATCAAGAGTAATAATTAACACTATGAAAACAAAACTTCAACTGCTAATTCCCTCTTAGGAGATTTAACAAATAACATTAGCCTTGAGCATAACTAAGTACATTTTAACACGGTTCTTTACAATAGGGGTTCAATTACCCATAGCTGATTTTTTTTCACTGTAGTCATAAATTTAATACCATACTAATGAGTCAGTGAAGAGTAAACTGATGGGTAGTTTCATTCAGACTAGAGCTGTTAAGAACATTTTCAATTAAACATTCTTTCTTCCTTCTGAAAATGCATTTTTGTCAGAGTGAAAATGCTTTGCAGTTAAATATTGATTTCAAGGATATTATAAAGAAAAAGGTTTCACAGATCAGGATGGATTCTCCGAACACCTCAGAGACAAAACAAAACAAAACAAAACTTAGTTCATTTCAGTGCAGATCTGGTATTTTAACATAGCTCTGTTTTACAAAGAAGTTTGAAGAACCATGATTTCTTCCAGCACAAAATAGAAAAGACTGCCCAAAACTCCTGTGAAAATGGAGTTCTTTATTCTAATCAGTTCTAACACTGACTCCCTACTCTAACTATCTGGGAAATAAATACTGTCATTGCCAATGGATTTTAGCAGGTTATTTTGCCATTCCCCCTAAACTGCTGGGCATCTGATTGTAAAGAAAACAGCAGCAAGTGCTAAGTGATGATCTGGTTGAATGTTTAAATTGTATTAATTGCATCTGGTAAATGGACTATGCTGTTTATAGACAAATGTTGATTTGCTTTTGTGTCTTCATCAATAGTTTTGACCTTGTATTGATAACATAGTTGAAGTTATATTGCTCCTCTATTAGAATGAAATACTGCTATGTTTAATAGTTTGCTCTCTACTTGAAAAAGTTTCAGGCAATTCAAGGAAAAGTTGGCTTAGACAACACTCAGACTAAATGGCTAGTAAGATGGGAAAATAATAGCAGCAAAGAACTTAGGAGACAACACAAACCCTAAAAAATACTGGGAAATTAAAAATCAGTGTGCATATTGAGATCAACATAAATATTTAGAAGACAATTACAGCTACACTTTTTGAAATAGGTGTAACTTTGTTCCAAGATCTGAAAAGTGTCAGCTGCTAAATTCTAAGTAAAATTCCTTGTTTCTGTCAAGAAAATATGTAAATAAAGGGCCCAGGCATCACTGTTAGCCTCAGTATGACTGCGTAGATGCTCAGAAGTTCTCAGAAGTTCCTATCTCCAATAGACAATATAGGCTCAGGGTTCTAGATCTAGGCAACTGTATGATTTCTTTAATTACACACGTTCTTACACTGACCTCAGAAAACTCAACATTAAACATTATTTCACTGATTCTGCTGCTGGCAAAAACACTTTTGCATTTTTTTAGTCCAGATGAGCATCATGATCCATTCTTCTAGAAATCAGACAAATAAGCATTCAGAAGACAGCTACACTGTTTCAAGACTCCAGTTTCATTTATAATGCTGGCCAGTTACTAGAAGTACTCCCTTGCAGTTAAGACCCTGACCAGCACTAACTGAGGTCAGACATTTTTACTGATTCCTATATGCTTTGGACCAGAAAAACACATTGCTACAGAGCACCTCTCTCTCACGTAAGTAATTCAAAGTAAAGATTCTACATGCCTGAAAATCTGTGTCTGGGTCCCTGGGACGTGCAGTGCCACCCTCCGCCTCCTCTGTGACCTCCAGCCATTTTGGAGCACTGAGCAGAGAGGGCTCATAGCTTTTTTTATGCAGCTCTTTCCTACAGACATCTGTGGGGAGAGAAAGATAAACCACCGACTAGACACCAAGCCTGCCTCCTATGAAATCAGTCTGAAACAAGCCTGGACATCAGGAAGGTTAGAGTAAGATTGTATTTTGCCCCAGCATGAGACTCAGTGATGCAGCTGGATTTCTTTCCCTATTTTAGAGCTTCATTTTATGCCAAGTTAAAGACAGACATCACCTACAGTTTATGAACAATTTCTTTCCTCCTCTTTTCTGGAATTAATATTCACATAACATAAAAATGATTAAATCATAGCAAAACATCGAAGCCAAACAGTTTCTGAGTAAACCAGTCTTGTTTCAGGATCATCTTCCTCCTTCTGCTTTTCTCCATCCAGTCACTGACTGTGTGCTGGGACTCGAGCAATTCCCAAGTGGCATTCAAGAGACATTTCTGAAACCTCCTCCTCTTAGCAGAATCTTTAAGCCTATTCATTTCAAAAAAACACTTCATATGAGCCTGCAAACCATATCCCCTTCCCCTGACAATGAGGCAGAAAAAAATAAAAGATGATCATTAAAATAAATGAAAGAGGTCGGAGCATGGGGGAGTTCCCTGTAAAAAGTTTAAAAAAAAAAAAAAAGGAATTGGAGGCCGCAGTGCAGGGGAAGTGTTGTTTATAGCAAACGGCAAGATACAAAGAAAATTGGCCAGGTGAAAGCGTATGATTGTGTTACAGCAAACCCCAGCTAAATGAATATCTGACACTAAATAAATCTCTTAATAAAATTACTGCACTCTAGTACCCTACACACTCTGCATATGTAATAAAACTCTTTAAAATGAATAGCTGATAAGGAAATGAACCTGTTCAGGGAATGAATAAACACACTTTCGCATATACACACAGAAATACAAAATGGTGAAACATACTCATAGTGATTATCAGACTGTTAAAATAATAACCCTGTGAAACAAATAAATCTGCCCCACAGCAAATTATGTCTCTGCTGTACTTATGGTGAAACCTTCTACAAACACTTGATAAAGGAATAAACCTGTTAAAGGAATAAATTGACTGTACAGTAAGGTTATCCACAGATTTACACTGGACTGCAGTGATAAACCTTCTTTTTCATTAGTCCAATAGATCATAGGATATACAGTACTTACAAATGTTTCAGCATTAAATATAAGCTGGAGTGCTCTGCTGTATGTATGCATTTGAGGGCAGGGGGTCAATAAATAGACTGAATCTTGCTTCACAAAATATCTGTCAGTGTGCAATAGCAGAATACCTGATCAAGAGATGAGCTGGCTGTAAAATATCCCCTGCACACCTGAACTTCCAGACCATATATGCTAACAGCAGCCTGGGGTTCGGCAGGTCTCAAAATCACACAAGTTGTTTAAATACTTAACCCCATGCACCCAGGATTTTAAACAAATTAAATGCAGTGAGACCACAATACATTTCTGCTGGTGGCTTTTAACCTTTCTAGATATGCCCTACTCAAAATATTGCCAGACCTAATGCCAGAGACCTGTGCCAGGCTCTGAAACATCAAAGTGTAAGAGATGCAGAGAGCACAGGCTACAGAAGAGCTACGGGCTGTCCCCATGGCCATGGCTCACAACATGTCCTTGCCTTGCTCCTAAACAGCAAAAGGGACAAGAGAAGTCAGGATCAGGCCCCTGCCCCACCTTGCAGGGGGACCAGAGCTGCTTCTTAATAATGATGCTGACCTGCTCAGGCCATAGCCAGAATGGAAAGGGTGATGCTGGAGAGCAGGTAGAACCTCCTTTTCTGGCTGCCTAAAGCTTCTAGGATATTATGGACTATATGGTGTTTTATGGTATTGAGTATTTCTCCTGGAGTGCTCCAGCGGGAGCACCCACTAGAGGAGTGCTGGCAGCCCCTAAGGCAAGCAGATTTTGGGCAAGGGTAGGAAATACCATAGGACTAATTGACTTTTTGTGGCTGTGAATGAAGAGTTAGTGGGAGAAGAGAAAATACTGTAAAAAATCTCTAGCGAGATGCAGAAGAGAGTATTTTTCTCAGAAAAAGCCAAAATCCTCACTATTGGATGAGCCGTTACCAGACGAATCCCACATTAAATACAGGCTGACTTGAGGGTCAGAAAAAAGAGATTCAGGACTCCACTCCCCATCAAGCAGCCAAAAGGAAGACAGGAACAATCCCATTTATCCCTCCAAATTTCCAACAGACCCTGCTTTAAGTGGCAACATTTGAGACACAAATGCTCAGAGCAACAAGGATGCACCCCGCAAGGCTCTGCATGGGAAACACAAAGCATCCTCTGGCTCCCGTCCTACTGCTGTGCCTTCTCACGCAGCCAAGTCCTTTTTCAACAAATTGGTTTCACTGGGATCAAGCATATTTGTATAAGCCATGTAAATACGTTTCGTAAATTTTAAAACCCACAAATATATTAAAAGCTACTCATGTTTAAGTTCCTAGGGAGTCCAGGCAAACGAGCCTCCAGCCTCTTTGATGGGTCCGTTGACTCAGCTCAACCCCAGAGCTAAAGGAGGTGAAGAGAAGGAAAAAGAAAGGGAGAAAACTTCTATGTTCTTGCCAGTGTTCCAGAAAAGGGGAGGGACGAGGAAGTAATGTGGAGAACAACTAAGATGAAATGTGATGTTGAAATGAATAAGTAAGTTCATTATATTCTACAACATGATAAGACTTTGCAGGCCTGATTACAACATTAAGGGACGGTGCTGCAATATTATAAATTACAGGGTGAAGCACTCCTGTTTCTGTCTCTATATTTCTAAGGTGGGAGAAGTTAATTATTTTTATAGGTCTAGATATTGCAAGGATGAGGATATCAGAATATCTTGTCATCAAGTCTAAAGACAGCAGTGGAGAAGAGGCAGAGGGGAAGGGGGGGAACCACCCCATTTAAAGAAAATTATTATAAAAATACTAAAAATGATATATAGATTTTTTGACCTACATCCATCATTTTTACATACCTAGGTACTTCATGCCTTGTCTCCATAAACCATCACTCTGTTATTTTTCATGAGGCTGCGAGTAAATGGGCAAAGCTTAAGACTTGGAAGTAAAAAATTAAATAAATAAATATATAAATAAAATCAACATGAGCGAAAAGGTTAATGGGAATTTGTATGATTTTATTATTATTAAGGAACACAGGAAGAAGAACAGCATTTCTAGCTCTCTAAGTGGCCTGTGGTACAATCAGTAACCCTGAAGTATATTCAGCAATCTTTTTTTTTTTTTTCAATTGCCCACCGCAGCCTATATTACAAATACATAAATCATAATGTTTCAACAAAAGCAAAATTTAATTTTCTCCTTTCAGCTGTTATCTGGGCCGGGTGGTATATGGCAGGCTGCGGCCGAGTCATTTATTACACTTGCTGAATGGATAATGGCAGGGAGAGTCTATTATACCCAGCTTTGTTAGGGCTTTGAATGTGCTACTGAAACCTGTGGCAGTCTAAATCTCTTTACATCTGTAATAGATACACAGCACTCTATTATTTCATGCCAGAGCAAAATTAAATAGTTGTGTGTAGGGGGAGGGGGAAGGAGGAGGGCTGGGGGGAGCGGAGGGGCTCTGGGGATGGCGCAGGGCATTTTGCTGAAAATGCTTTAAAAGCAGCGGTGGCTCCAGGACTTGTGTTCATCTCCCAGACCCATTTTTGTTTTGAAGATGCCTGTCTTAATCAGCAATCCCTCTGCGCTCAGCTCATGAAATGTTATGCATGACCCCCTTCCCCTCCAGGGTGATATTTTTCAGAATTGCAGGATAACAACAACCCTCATGTGCCCAGCCTTGGTGCAGCACAAAAAATCTGCCCTTGTCCCCATGTTCCTCCATCCCTGGAGAGTATTCAGTTCGTGCCCTTGGCGGTCGGTGTGCCGGCACCACCTGTGTTACCGGCTTTAGTGCAGTTGTCCCACGCGGGGAAGGGAATGTGGAGGGAGCTTGCACCTGAACCTGGTGGCCACAGAGCAGTGCCCCTGGCCTCTGGGCTGCAGAAGGGTCTCCTTCTCTTTCTTATGTGCCACCACTGGCTCAGGCAAGCACTGCCATCCCCTGATCCTCACCCTCCCACCAGCCAGACTGTCAAGGGCCAGCAGGCAACCTTACATCTCCGTCGTTAGCTCCCTCACTAATTGCTTGTCTGGCAGCCTGCTGTCCCCCCCCCCCAGCCCAGGAAGAGCTGGAGCATGACTGAGTGCAACAACACCCAATGTGCTGAGATGAGGCTCACCAGAAAAAAAATATTTTGCGGCTATTTTTGAAAATGGGAAACCCCAGATTTCTAGAAAAAAAAATGTGATTATTGGGAAAAATGGAGTTATGGTCTTGAAGGGTTTGTTACTGGTGATTTTTATGGTCAACTGCACCAACAGACGTGGCATATGTACAAAACAAGGGCAACACTACCTCCTCTGGCCACAAATTTGTATTTGGTTTGGGTACAAGTCCAGCCTGTGAAGCAGGCAGAGGTAAGGGGTGCAGCAGAGGTGCACACTGGCTTCCTACCAGCACAAGTGCACAAAGCCAGGAGGTTACAGAAGCTTCCAAGCTCACTGACCTCTCACATGAGATTTGCCTGGCTGCCCAGCTCAGGCAGAGCCAGTTATAAACAAGAAGGACCATTTCTTCAGAGCAGGAAGGTGTTTGTTTGGTTATTGAACCTGCTGCCTTCTTGGCAACTGAAACTATTAGATAATGGGGGACAGAAGGCAAAGCCTTCTGTGACAGCATCCATAATATCATTTTCAGGGTGTTTGTGGCAACACCACTTTTTACACCCTTCCTGGTTTGTTCTGGCGCACACCAAACATGCTTTTTATACACACTTAGCAGAGATTTGATTGCATCCTTCCCACAGTGCTTCCAACCAACCAACTACAAAAGGAAAGACGAGGGAGCCCACCAGGGCTCCAGCAGCCTCCATGACACTAGCTGGCTGGGACTTTGGGAAATGCAACCCCTGGGTTGCATTTGAGGTAGCGCTGGGATGTCCCCGGGTGCCTCAGCTGTCCAATAAGACTTTGTACACGTGGAGAAGGTGCATGTGACAGACTGGCTTAATGTGTATGGTTGTGTTTCCCTCTGGTGGCTGGGATCAGTGGCTATGGAAATCTCTTGCAGAGCTCTCTCCAAGATCTCCTTTAGCTTACGTGGTAGAGACCCATGTCACAAACATGGTATCTGTACACATGAAGTGGTTTTCATTAAATGGGCATATCTCCAAGACACAACACCTCAGCCCCAAAGGTGCTAAAGCATGAGACTCTAAAGAAAAATCACACAAAATCAGCTTCTTAATAATAAATTGCTGCTCAAGAGCCATTTTGTAGGAAAGAAGCAAAAGAGACAGGTGCCTTGAAGCAAACAAAACTGGCCAGGCATCTGCCGCCCTGCACAACGTCCATGGGTTAACGTAGCAATGCCCTTTGCAGTGCAGTGCACAAGAGCCCCAATGACAAGTAAATCAGAGACAGAATAACAAGTTTCACTGAAGTTAGCCCCAATGTTATTATTCCCCCCAATAAAAAGAGTTCATCCTTTAGCTCCCCTTAACTCTATTATCAAGCAAGAATTCTTTTGCTGCCGTACTTGTAATAGCATTGTCCTCCTCTCAGATAACAAGAAGAGACTTACCCCATCCTCCTACCTGCTAAATCTTCTCCCAATCTCAAGCGAGAGGATTAAAACTGCTACTGGGTGAGGCTGCAGTTGCTCTGTGCCTGCTCGCTTTTTAAAAAGCCGTCTTATCTATGCTCAAAGAAGTAAAGGCTCTTCCCTCGATGTGTCGCTTTGTTATCGTGTATGGGCTCTTTCGCCATCACGCTTCCGAGGCAGATTGATTCAATCTGCAGATAGCAATGCCCCACTCCCTGGAGGAGCTAAAAGCCCCACAACTCCAAACGTGCCAGCAGAGCAGTTTATTCTTTTATCATTATAAGGGCTCACACAGGAGGAAGTTGTTTAGTGCTTTTCTTTTGGAAACTAAGCTGGGGAGGGACTTATATTTCCTCAGTTTTCAGGGAAAATCTGTTGACTGACTGTTGGTCAATGAGCCACATTCGTTTCCTTGCTCTGAAGCATATTCCCCTTCAGGGGATTAAAATCTGCTTGTTTATATTGCTTGCTATTAACAAGACTTGCACCTATGTACACATCACCCTCCAGGAAAACAAAGACACACAGTCTCCCCTTTGGTTGAGTTTGTTTGTGTAGAAAAGTTGGGCTTAATCCAAAGTCCCTGCAAAGCACCAGCCCCACAGGGTGCACCGATGAGCTACGGCGAGGAGGTGAAAGCAGGCATGTTTGCC
The DNA here is from genome assembly GCF_047370975.1 of Nipponia nippon. Classification (NCBI taxonomy): domain Eukaryota; kingdom Metazoa; phylum Chordata; class Aves; order Pelecaniformes; family Threskiornithidae; genus Nipponia; species Nipponia nippon. Next base: position 8,244,974 of record NW_028262380.1, on the reverse strand, counting down.
CCTTGGATTTTTCCTTCCCTTTCTATAGCCACTGCACATCTCCAACACTGATGACTGTCTGTCCCCATGTTCCCATGACTAGCAAGTCAACATTTTGGATCTTGCACACATGGCGTCACTAAGCATAGACCAGCAATGCCTTAGCTCCATCTAAAACCATATTTTTATCCATATTTTATGCATATTTTTATTTTTAGCAGCAGTTGCAGTGAAACATATGGCTGCCTTAGAGTGACACTAATGCCCTCTTGAGGTACCAGAGCCCAGACCTGAGTTGGAAAGACCTTTGGGACAGATTTGCTGCATCTTTTGAGTTTTTCAGGTGCAAGCACGCAAGCACAGTTTGAATAATAAATGTGTGAGGCTGGCAGTACATAGCATGTCAGGCTGAAATGGAGGATTAATTCTAACCTGAATTCAACATTTGAAAAAGTCCTTTTGCATCAGACATTTTGAGAATTTCACCAATTTTTTGCTTCTTATCCATGAAAGACCTGAAGGATAAGTAGCACCACTGGACATGAAAACAAACTCTTCTTGTTGATAAGCTTATGGACACCGAGTATCTCTACAAGTCAACCCACACATTCATGGTGATACGTATGATCCTGAGACTGCTGGGCACCTAATCAGGGTTTTATGAATATGGTTTTATGCTGACAGAAAAGTGAAATAACTGGGATCTGAACACCTTCTGCCTTGCTAGACAAACCCAAGGGTACAACTCCTGCTTCAGCATTCTGTGACTACAATTGACTTTTTTTTTTTGAGTCCTACTGCTTCACAAAACAATGCAGCCAGACAGAGGAGGATAATCTGCCACAACATCAAAGTTACATCGCTTTGCAAACTTCTCATCACCTCATTCTCATCCCTCTTATTCAGAATAAGAATTTCCCAGCATATTTCCCCTATATATGTTATAACCTTTTGCCTGGTCTCTTCTTACTCATATCTTCGCTGGTATAAATGACCATAATATTCATATATAAAAGATGTACCAGATCCCAAATAATTTCCATGAACTTTTTCTTGAACTTCTTATTGCACTTAAAAACTTTGTTAAGGATAACCAGGACTCAACAGTATATACATCTATTATATATATGCCCATATTATACACAAAACTGAAACCAACTGATGCGTCTGCTGACAGCAAAAGACTACGAAGGAATGGGCCACCTTGGCTAATTAGCTTTCCACATCACCTGATACCCTTCCAGGGAAGAGTTCTGGCATAATGAGAAGCCATCACTGAAACTGCTGTGGTAGCCAAGCTTCTGGACTAGCTGAGGACTCAGTATCTCATAAAATAAAGACATTTGAGCAGAGCTCCAGAAATTCCACATGGACATGACGCAAACCTTGGTCAGAGCTGAGGCACCTCTGTAAGCAGATCTCCTATTAAAGGGCTAGGTAATGGTTTTAAACTAAAAGAGGGTAGATTCAGACCAGATACAAGGAAGAAATTTTTAACACTGAGGGTGGTGAAACACTGGAACACGTTGCCCTGAGAGGCTGTAGATGCCCCATCCATGGAAACATTTGAGGTCATGTTGGACGGGGTTCTGAGCAACCTGATCAAGTTGAAGATGTCCCTAGTCATTGCAAGAGGGTTGGACTAGATGGCCTTTAAAAGTCTCTTCCAACCCAAACCATTCTATGATAGGTCAGCTCCACAAGCTTGCAGGGATTTTATCTCACTATCTAGTATGTCATACAAAAATGCAATAGGCACATTTATAATAGTGAGATTACCTAAAAGAATCTAAAGCTGGTGGCCCCCAGGTTCATTTGAAAGTCAGTGAAAACTGAGGACCTGCCTCACTGCAGCCTCTTTGAAAACTCCATCCTGAAACATTGAAGACATCCCATCTGTACCTCATGGCATATGGTATTAAAAATAGGGGTTATTGGGCTTTACAGTAATAGCCCCAGTCTCAAAGAAGGTTGCACTCCCTCTGTCCTCAGCACTGCACAGACATCTGGAAAAAAAAAATAATAATAATGTTCTTGCACTTTATAGTCTAAACCAACAAGAAAGGCAAAACATAGCAGAAAACACACGCTTACGTGCATAATCATGTAGAGAGCTCAACTGATATAAAACAGATTGCCATCCAAGCTAGAAATTGAACCTCAGCTCGTCATTTCAACAGGAAACACACAAATCTGGAGCTCTGTCCCTTGTATTTCATTTCCCCCAGTGAGAACACAAAACCAATTTTTTAAATGTGAATTTTAAAAGAAATATGAGCATCCTGATAACAAACAAACATGATTTTTCAAATGAATGCAGTGGCAAAGATAAAAACAGACACATAAACTTCTAAAAGAAAAGCTGCCGACGTTAACTGTGGTTGGAGTAGTGATCTAGCGATCAGAGCCACTTGCCTCTTCTGTTTGCAAGGCTCATGTGGGTCCCATAGGAGCTTCCATTTAAATAGGGGAGGGATTTCATCTCTGAACAACAAGGCTACTGTCAGATGTAGCTGACACACAAGGGGTAAAGGTTATAATTTCATGAGGCATGAATGTTTTTTTAATTTCAACCAATTAAATTAAACTCTCAGTCTGAGGCCCATAGTGCATGGTCCCTGAAATGACCATTTACCATACACATCAGATACTCAAGAGGTTTCCTTCTCTGTGTTATTTCTTCAGCCCAATGACTAGATGAAAGGAAATCACTGAAGCGTGAGCTCTGTAACAATATAAAATAAAATCAGTGATGAAGGTTTCCTAGGGATATTTTTTTAATGCTGTTACATTGTTTAGCTAATTTCAAAGCTACATGCTCAAACCAATGTTTTCTGTTGAGTCCCGTTAGACTATAAGAAAAGAATTTATTATGTAGATTTGTAATCAGTTCCTTGTAGGGGAAATTAAGCAGCTTACAGTTCCTGGGGTTAAGTGAAGGGCTACCTTCCAGCTTGCATGAGGATTCTTCTCAGCTGTAGCTAAAGAATCATGCTTACATCTTTTGCAGCATAAATAAAATGGCTGAATAAGAAATTTGCAATATTTCTGAGATTCACAGGAAGTTTGGGACCCAAGTTCCCCCTCCTCTCCGCCACGCCAAGGATTTCAAAAGTCGCATAGAGTTTCAGGACTCCAACAGTAAAGCTTAAAGACACCTCTCCAATTGCTCTGTCAGCTGCAGACCCTGTTTTCATGAACACATGTCTACAAGGAGACATTTCCATTTTTGCAGCCTTCCCATGAGGCTCTACCCACTTATTACTAACGGCAAATATTAATGCAAAGTTATTGACCCAAATCACAAGATATTTGTATTGCAGCTCTTCCATGCATTTCAACACCAAAAACGTTCTGATTCATGGGCAAGGCCAATTTCTTACCAGCAAAGAGCAGGCGGAAAAACAAAACAAGTAATTTCTTGCATCAACGTTTTCTTCTAGACAAGTTCACCACATTTCCTACGACACTACCTCTAAAATATCAGCATGGGAAGACTACAGCTGAGAAAACCATTGTATGCCAAGTGCTTTTGGCACTCCACAAAAAAGACATACATAATACTTGAACAGAGAAGAGTCTCAACATCACCCCGTGGCTCGATAAAGAAGAATTCGGACAATATTCCTATTTCTGTTGCAAAGTCGTCACATGAGCACATATTTTGACTTATCATGAATCCTATTTTCCTGACAGAGAAACTGAGGTGATAACTTTCTTTCGAAATTCAAAGTCATAAAAGAGATATTTGTATTAGTACTACAAACGTTAATCCTGAAGGAAAACACATATTGTTTCCCAGTTAAAGAACACACTATATTAAATGGATAACAGCCAGTGATACTGATAGTTGTTTCCCTAATCTTACATGCTCACTGCTATAGAAATCATTCAAAACACAGACCATAAGAATATGTCCAAATAGATTCTAAAGCTGGCATTTCATTTTTATGCCTCCATATTTTCAAGAGAAAAATCATCCTTGTTAGCCTATCAAGAAACTCTAAAGATCTGGGAGGTCTGAGATAGGAAAAGTACTGATAATAAGAAAGTTCTAGGACCTCTAAGAGAAATTCTTTTGAATTACCCATTGATCACATTATTATTTTTCCTCAGCTTCTATTCTGAGATAAGCCCTACAAGGTTCTGTGCAATCAGGTGCTAGGAGCTGCATAAATATACAGTAAATCGCAAGTTCTGGCCTCTCCCAGAACTGCATGAGGGAGATCTCAGTGTTTGACTTAGCAATCAAAGATGAGTTTTGCTTGGGATTAAAGGGAATCCTTCCTGTCAGGAACAGGGGAACAATGTAAATTCTATGGAACTTTGCTATCAACAATATGCAATTAAAAAACAAATAAATAAGTTGTTTCAATAAACTATATTTTGGCTCCATCTCAACAGTAGATAGCAGAATTTAGGATTGCACTAAGGTGTCTCTGTTGGGCCTTAAATATAGATAGGTAGCCAGGGAGCAAACGTATCTTTTCTCACCCCAAAACACCTGCATATATTCAGTCCCACTTTAATTTCCCCTTCTCAAAGAATTCACATTACAGCAAAGAGGATTACAGAAGAAAAATACTGGCAACAGCAGGTAATAAAATATAAAGACTTTCACCTCTGGTCATCAATTAAAATCCAGTCCCAGTTGGTAGTGACTAAACATCACTACACTCTGATAGCTGTTCAATTTCATACTTGAAATGGAGTTTCGGCTCTCCAAGCACTCCAAAAGCCTCTGCTGGGGCTCACACAAGCTGGCCTACGCGCTGGTGATTTTAGAAAAGGCCTCAGAGAACTGAGACCACGTGGAGAACAGAGATCATGCTGGGGTTCAATGGTTTGGTCTTAAAGCCCTTCCCCAGCTCCCCTCCCCACGAACTCTGATTAATTGTCTTGCTATGTACTGTTCTTCCCAGCCCTAATGTATGTAGCCCTCTGCCTTGACCTCCCTCAGGAGGCCTGGAGGGACTGGGCTAAATGCAGAGTGCATAAATCAGATGCCGTATGAGAATTTCTCTTGCTTGCTGTACTGGTTTTGGCTGGGGGAGAGTTAATTTTCTTCACAGTAGCTACTATGGGGCTATGTTTTGGATGTGTGCTGGAAACAGTGTTGATAACACAGGGATGTTTTTGTTCCCGCTGAGCAGCGCTTACACAGAGTCAAGGCCTTTTCTGCTCCTCACCCCACCCCACCAGCGAGGGGGCTGGGGGTGCACAAGAAGCTGGGAGGGGACACGGCTGGGACAGCTGACCCCAACTGACCAAAGGGCTATTCCGTACCATACGGCGTCATGCTCAGCATAGAAAGCTCAGGGAAGAAGAAGGAAGGTGGGGACATTCGGAGTGATGGTGTTTGTCTTCGCAAGTCACCGTTACGCGTGATGGAGCCCTGCTTTCCTGGGGATGGCTGGACACCTGCCTGCCGATGGGAAGTAGTGAAGGAATTCCTTGTTTTGCTTTGCTTGTGCATGCGTGGCTTTTGCTTTACCCATTAAACTGTCTTTATCTCAACCCACAAGTTTTCTCACTTTTACTCTTCCGATTCTCTCCCCCATCCCACCAGGGGGGAGTGAGCGAGTGGCTGGGTGGTACTTAGTTGCTGACTGGGGTTAAACCATGACACTCATTTCTCTGATGCATCTTGGACAGAACTGGAGATTTTGGGGCTGAAGTTACTTTAGCCCTTTCTGTGGCTCCTCAATTTTGCACAAGAGCCATCCTGGTATCTGGTACAGTTTAGAATCACATCAAATTGGGATTCTCCCTGCAAAGTACTCAAGACAACATTAAGGCAATGGTGATTGCTGCTGGTCTCATAGTATTTATCTGCAGGTGAAGACCTGGTCAGGTGAGTTGTTGGTTCCAGATAGGTATAGACACTGGTTTCCAGATGTGGGACAGCAGGCAGATGTGGTCTTGCAGAACATCTGCAGTGTTTTCAGGTGCTGCATTTCAGGTGTTTGTGGCCACCGCTTCAGGTCAGCCACTACATGATGGTTCCTCAAGTGATTCAGGGCAAAGGCAGCTTCAACCATCACCAAGCCCGCAAGGATGGGGTAATTTTTAAATTTCATTTCATAAATCAATGTGAAGAACATCTAAAATGGGGCTTATAACATAAATGCTCTTGTAGCTAAAATTCTCCGTGCAGGCAATCAGTGTGCCCAGCCAGAGGGGAGGGGTAGGAGAGAGTCTAACTTACACCAATGTAGATTCCCTCTAGATTCCCCTCTTTAACTGGCCTGACCTTTTCTAAAAGGGTTACATCACACACAGACCTCAGCTATTACCCCCTGAACACTATTTTCTTTGCTCTGGAAACCTCACTGAAATAATCCTGCGACAAACCTTGTTTTGTAAGCCACCCGCGAGCAGGACTGGACCACTTACAAGTTTCTGCCAGGAGTGAGCAGGGAAGTCATATCCCTCTAGCCTATATTATTTCTTTTAGTAGATTCACAATCTGGGAAGGAGCCAGAGATCCTAAACAAAGATAAGGTGTAAAGAGGTGGACAAGACATTAAAGAAATAAAATCCATATCAGGGCAATAATGGTCATAAAGCAATAAAGTGGATGTATAATAGTTCCTGGACTTTTAATTTGTGACTAATTTGTTGCACAATGAGGTTGCAATTTTCTAATTGTGATTGCCATTTTAATTTTACTCATGGCTGTGCAACTAACAATGTATAGTCTAGTAATTAAAATTAATTGTACCTTCACCTGCATATTTCTATTAGGCTGTTAAATTTAGTTGGTAGGCTCAATGATTTTGTTCTCTGAGAGATGCTGAATTCATTTCAGCGAGCCCAATTATGTTACACTCTGTAATTCTTGTATGAAAAACAAGCATTTTACTTTGATATGAAGAGTTGCTACAATCCCATTTTTAAAATTGCATATTCAACACAAGAATATAGGCTGACAGGAGATACATGTAAGGGGTTTTTTTTTCTTTTTAAAAATAGCCTGCTTGTAGGATACCTCTTACAAAACTAGCAATTACAGCCCCTAGGAATAAATCCAATGAAAACTCAACTAGATAGTCACCATTCAATTAATTTCATGAACAATTAACAGATGTCTCCCTAACCACACACACATGGTTTAAATTCAATCAGAATTTTATGACAAGCTGTACCATGCATATTTGAAGCAACGGGAATACAGTGACAAAACAGACTGTTTCAAGACACAGGCAAAACTATGAAAACCCATACTGTCACACAAGACTGTTTACAGTCATGCCCCAAGTGTCCAGAATCCATACCACTTTGAAGCTTGTGTATTAATTTTTCTCCAGAAAAGGGCATCGTTCATTTTTGCGCAGTAGCCATAGTTCCTGGCAAATGCAAGAATAATATCATATATACAATGCTGTAGTGAGTTTATTATCAGTAGTGATATGTTTCAAAGTGACCCATGTTTTTGTCCAGATCACAGGAACAGCAATCCAATGCAATTCCACTTAAACTCTGCAGTGTTGTATAAATTTACCCTTGGGGCCCCAAGAGAGGCACCTTTGACCCATCTTCCTTGAAGACTCTAAAATGTCTCAAAATAAAAACAAAAACTGAGCCAAACCTTCAAACTTCAGATTAAAAAGTCAAGACTTTCCAAATACTGAAGACAAAAGGCCCTGATCACCAGAACTGCTGCTCATCGGCTACTACCATTTATCACTCTCTAATGCTAGACTGCGACTGTACTGTAACGGACTCGGGCGTACTTGCCATCAAAGCAGCTCCCTGGTAAAAGAGTCTGAAATCTGATTGTAGGAGGACATCTATTCTGCAAAACGTGTGGCAATGGAACAAGACCACAACTAGTATAAAATAGTCTATTTTTAACATCAGTTGCACAGAGTGGTGCCACATAGGCCTCTGCAGGTTAATTTAACCCTCTTATTATGGCTGGGCTATCCTCGCTTTCAAGCAACAGAAGACTACTTGGTGTAGACATAATCTAAGATGTTCTAAATAAACCTCTGCTCGCCAATCATATCAGAGCCCAAACAGATTCAGGATGTTGAGGTCTGTTTTGCGTGGTGTGAACTTCAGGGTCGAGGCTCTAAGAAGGTAGGACAGAGGGTAGGAGAAATAAATCCACTGTTACCTTAATATTACTGTCTGGAAGCCAAGATGGAGCAGTTATATTGAATCAGAAGGTCTACATCAGTCGGAAAAAAACCTCAAACTGCAAAATTACCACTAAGCTGCAAAACGTCCTTCCTGTATTGGGAGAATCAATGGAGGATGTAGATATCTGACTTCTCTAATAATGAACACCCTTATTTAAAGGCAAACAACCTTCACATTTTGGCCCTTTTTTGTTGTTTTTTAGTCAACAGTTGAATAAAAATCTCCATTTGTCAAGTTATGGCACAAAGCATGTTTACTGAAAAGTTGTCAGTGAACCTTTACTCCATCAGAACTTGACAAAGAAAAGCAAAGCAAGAGGATGTCCACTTTTAATCTATTTTTTGCATCACTAATTAATAATAAGATGAAACAAGTATAGTCATATGATTTGAGTAAATACTTACTGAAAGTTGCCTTACCAAGAGAGTTATGTGAACCACAGCTAAAGCAGAGATAATTTAAAAAAAAAAAAACAAACAAAAAAACCATAAAAAAAACCTTTGTTACTATGGAATTAAACTGAAAGTAATCAGGATCAAGAAGCAATAATAACTGTAAAAATTCATGCAGGCAAATAACTTGAATTAAATTAAGCAGATTTTAAAGTCAGGAAATACCGAACTCAGAATCCAGAGTTAAAGTGAGCACCACTCTTGCATTCCCTTCCTGGTAAACTTGGCAAGAAAAAACATCCCTTTACCTCCTTTTCCCTGCCTAGCCAGTACACATGTCCACCGTCTCCCTACTTACCCACTCAGCAGCTGTACAGTCCTCACGCCCTTATATCACTTGCTACAACCAAAGTAGAAATTTCAGGGTCTTAGGGAAGAGAGTTTTGCAGTAAATAGGGCTCTGCTGCTGACGCACTGATCGCGCCATTTCCTTCTCTGCTCCTGCTTTTCAAATGGAGCCGATGGCACTGTCTTGCCACGCACACGATACAAGGATGAAGCTGCTGAGGAGCCCAAACAGTAAGGCAACAAGGGTCCTAGAGAAGTCTACTAATGATAAACCACTTCCTCAATGTTTTCACTCTCTTCATACAGTTCAGATTACTGACACGGGAAAGAACTGAACCACCAGCAAAGGCAGCTACAGATACCATATGGTGAAACGGGGGAGATGGAAGAGGAAAAAATAGTGGCTATACATTCAGGGAGGGCTGTCTTAGGAGGGGAGCAGAGTGGTGTCTGCTCTGCCAGCCCAGCTCGCAGGCTCAGAGAAGAGGCTGTCCGAAGCACACAAAAAAACTGCAAAAGAAAACAAATAGGCAGAAAACATTTAAATTGAATCTGACTATTTAAAGCTGAAGAAGAAATCATCCTTGAGAAATGGAAGAACTTAAATTGATCCTGGTCAAGTATATTTTCCCCCTAGCCCTATGGTAAGGTGAGGGGTATTGTTGTGGTTGGACATATAAAATCAGTGTTAAATCATATGCAATTCACTCTCCTCTAAAGCCTTGCTCCTTCATCCCTCTGGCATGAAAACAGTTTACTGTGAATTGAATTGCAACTAATCCCTTTGAGATTATTTTTTACCATATACCTTTTATTACTATTTTCCCATATAAACCGTTGTTAAATAACAACAGGACCTTCTCATAACACTCAAAATAATTGGCTATTTTGGATTATATTATCAAGACCGTTTAATGTGGCTGGGTGAGTGACTGTTTTTCATGCAATTCACTATTAGCCCCTTGACCTGGATCATTGCTGGAGCAAGTTTTATGAGCTTAATTGCATTTCCCCCCCTCTTCCTGTGTAAATTAGTCTGTACAAATAGAATTTCCTAGTTATTGTGCATCATCTTCTTCACAGACATCTTCTTCACAGTTAGGAAAGTCTATTCAAAAAACAGACCAAACCCCAGCTGTATTTGCTAAACTGTATGAAGCTGAAAAATAAACCAGTCAAAACATACCAGCTATTGTCATTTTATTAAATGAAAAGAAGGCTTGTGTTGATTAAGACATTATACGTGGCCAGACAAGGAAAAAATCCATGAGAGATGATGGAGACAGAGACTAAGAGCTTTTACAGTATTGGAAATTACAAAGCTTCCTATAAGGGTCTATATTTGTTATAAGATGGGTTGTTATCTTCAATCTAAAAGCGACCTTGATAAAGTATCTTTTGACACTTTTACTGCTCCTTTAAATGAAATATTCCCTATATCTTCAAGAATCAGCTTGAGTGGAATTGACTCAGTAGCTCAGCTTTAGAAAGACAGGGGAAACATTTTCCAATTTAAAAGAAATTTGAGAAAATAGTTCCATTCCCCTCTCTATTATCTAGCCATTCTGGAGCTTAGGTTTCTGAAACATCAACATGCACAGTTTGCTTTACAATCCTTCTGCAGAAATTAGCTGACACCCATCAATGTAGATAACAGAAAGCTGTGGCATTAACACTTGAGAGTGCATTAATCTTTCCCAAATTAAAATCTGCACCACAGCATTTAAGATTGAGGCCACCATGGTTCAGTGCTGTTTGACCGCCAATTTTGATAAAAGTGTTTTAAGAGAGGTGAGACTTAGATAAATTGCCCATGGTTACACAACAGCGACGAGGGTAAGTGTTTAGTCTATTGGCTGCCATCATCACGGGGTGTCACGGGTGTTTGCATGTTTACATAAAGTGCAAAACAGAAGGAAAAGCAATACATTACACTATATTTCTTGCAGGTGACATCAATATTATATTTCATCGGTAGGAGACAAATATACTTTCACGTTTGAGTATCTGAAGATAAAGGCACCTTTGGTTGTAAAACAAATGAATATTCTTCCCCAGTTCCCTAGCTACTCACTTTCTCTTGAGTTTAAAAGCAATCTGCCTGTGCTGATGGGCGAGTTAAGCTTTAGAGATAACACCCGCATGTAGTTCTTGATCCAGGCCTGTTATGAAATAAGCTTTCTATTTGACACATAGTGAGCAAAGCATTTGCCATGTGGTGCATTTGGTATTTACCTGAATCCTGCTGACCTCAAGAGTGATGCACAAAATGGACTTGGGTCTAAAATTTAGCCCAAGTCTTGAAATTGAGTCACTGCTAATATATAGAACGTCTCTCTTTTCTGTTGCCCCTGTTGCAAAGGCTTTGAAATTTGTATTCTCATGTTTTCAGCAAAACCTGCTCGTAAAAATTTCAGAGATCTTTGAAATAAAGACACTGTGGCCTCAGTGGTTTGCAACTGTTATTTCTCTGCTGGACATAACAAGAATGTGGGAACTCTCTGGGACTTTTACTCAAAATTCATTTCCTGGGGAGTTCCTGGGATTTTCAGATGACCCCGAGGTCTCAAGCTGTTATCACATTCATATTCAGTTTGAAAAACTCTCAGTCCAAGAGCTCAAATATCACTTTAACAATGCAAATTACTAACAGAACTGTATACACGTTTCGTTTCCTAACCCCCAAAAGCTGTATCCTAAGACTTGTTGCTTGCCCTGCAATAACTAGGATTTTCCCCTATCTTACCCGATTTCCTTCCTTGTCTTAACATCGTATAGTGAGGTCAAAGTACTAGAAATTAACAGGAGATAATCCCCTGTTGCAAGTTACTCTCCTAGCAATGAAATACACAGTAAAATATAATCACTCTACTGTTTTAGTTCCCTTCAAAATTTGGAGAACAATTAAAGCCATGAATTTAATTCTGTTATTATATAATTATCACTTATTACAGTAGACAGAAAAGCAATCACCCTTATCTGGTACTATACCAATGAAAATCCATACACATCTAAATTGGGGGGCAGAGGAATGGAATAATCATGTGACTTTACTAGGAGAAAGTGGATCCATTTTTTAAGCAAGAAATCAGTGCCTGAGGCAAACATTGTAAAGAGTATTTTGCTTCTTCACAATTTCCCACGTATTTGGCTTCCGTAGGAACTGAAGAAGTAGCAGGGACACTGGCCTGGCCAGAACAGGGGAGTACTGCCAAGAGGTTGTCACAGGGAAATGGGAACCAGATTCCATCGTTGGTCTTTGTTGCTGACTGACAGCTGATGCCTATGGTCAAGGTACCAAGCTATCGGGCAAAAGGCCAGGGACCAAGTCCCTCACATCAGATAATTGCTGACTTGCCACGGCCAAATCATTTTGCTGTCTCAGCATCAGGCCCTCCCACCTATGAAACTGGGAGTACTACTTGCCAAATCCATAAGAGGGTTTTGAAAAGTAAAAATCTGTAAATCATTTTGAGTGGAAACCACTATGAATACATAAGACATAAATGTAAACTCTGTCAAATAAGCTTCTCTAGAAGAAACTAAAGATTAGCTGAATCGTCAAGAATAAAGACCATATCATCAGAGCTTTCACCTTGGGAAGGCTTTGCTTTTAACTGAAATCATCCTGTGCCAGTTTGCATGCTGAACTGCCAAATTCTGTATTCAAACTCTTTCTTCACTATTCCGTACTATATACTTTATTATAACATACCAGACAAATCAAATGAGAGTAAGCTTGTGTATAAAAGCATTTAAAAGCCAAGTAATCAAGTTGAGATAAGACATTCATGCCGTGAATCATATGATAGACTTCATCAATTGGCTGTACTACAGCAACAAGTAGGTAGATATAATAAAAATGATACAAAAGATGCCTCGGCATCTAGGGTTCACAATGGCATAAGAAATCAGAAAAAAAAAAGAGGCACATGTAACAGATTAATGTAAGAACCACAAAGTAACAATGTGAGAATTATGATCAGTTCTACATAAAACCTCAGCAGCATTCAGAAATGAAACTTCCCATCACCTCAGGTTGGTAGCACACGCTGCCACATGTTGGCAGATAATGATCAGTGTCCCTTGTTTGTGCTCTTCATTAATTCCCACCTGGCCAAAATAAATACCATGTAATTTGGCACAAAAGCCAGTTCCCAGCATACCACAAGCAGACCAGGAGGCAGCTCCTGAGCAACTTCAAGGTCCTGCTTCAGGGTACATGGTGGGAATCTGCACTGCACTGATGTCAGTGAGGCTCATATCTAAATGACCTTCTGGCAAGCCCAGACCCACACACAGAGAAACTACCCCCTGTTCACTACATTTCCATAGAAGTGCAGTTGAAAAGGTCAGTCCTGATCTTCTAGATTTCTTCACCAAAAAGGGTTGTCAAGCACTGGCACAGGCTGCCCAGGGAAGTGGCTGAGGCCACATCCCTGGAGGTTTTTAGAAGACGTGTAGATGTGGTGCTTAGGGACATTGTTTAGTGGTGGACTTGGCAGTGTTAGGTTTATGGTTGGACTCGGTGATCTTAAGGGTCTTTTCCAACCTAAATGATTCTGTGATTCTATGATTCTATACCCCACAAGGTAAATCCTAGATTACTAGGAAGTCACCTAAAATTTTGGGATGAAGGCAATGGCCAGGAACTCCGTTCTTCTGGGTCTCAGAAATCTATTGTGTCAAAGCAGATGATGCAGGAGATAGAGCCCTCTCCAAAGTTAATGGAGGGCAGTAGAGTAAAATCCTACAGGAGCTACAGACCTGTACAAAATTCACCACCACCTGCTTCAGGAGCCAATAGTACTTCTTTGGCCCTACTTGAAAATAAAAACTACCTGATTATTTGAAAAGCAAAATCAGAATAAGAGGCTGCATTGCCCATAACTTCAAGCTGAGATGGGGACATGAGAGCAAATAAATCCTTTAGGATGGGGTGGATCATGTTATATAAGACATTACTGGAAGTTACTATGATAATAGGGGAAAAGGGGGAAAAAAAGAAAAAAGGAAAAAGTGAAAAAAGGAAAAGGGGGAAAAAAAAGAAAAAAAGGAAAAGGAGAATATTTACCTTTTAGTTATAGGATAGCCAGACATATTACATCTGAGGACAGCTTAGACTTTTCTGTATTTCTTGGGGCTTTTTTTAACTGAAAACCAAACTAAATTTAACTGAAAGGAACACATATTGCTTTCTATCTCTAGGGATCTTGTGAGAGCTCACAAGGGCTGCTAAAGCCAAGTGGTGATAATACGACTCCTAGAAATGCTTTGGTTCAATTTGGAGATTTGATTCACAATACAAAAGCACAGAGTAAAGCAGATGCTATCAGCCTGTGTTGATTAGACTGTCCAATGTGATATCAATTATTATATTTTTGATTTGAAGCTCACCTGCTGATCTGACTAATCTGCACTATTAGGAGTCCACGTTTGAACAGACAAACTAGATTGAACATTAAACAGAACTGTCCCTCTGAAGAAGTGGAGGATAAGCCAGAGGACACCAAACATTGCCTTAGGTGCAGAGAGACAGCAGGACACCCCACCAAATTAGACAGGCAAGAATCCTGCAGAAATAGCAACTTGGCTGATACAAGTATTCCTCTGAATGGACTGTGGTAATAAGAATAATTGTCAGCAGCTGTAGTTGTAATTTCTTATTTCGTTAGAAGTCCCGGTACATTCTCTGTTATACCTCTGAGATTCCTCATGTGCAAGACAGAGCTCTGACTGGGGTCTGACCTAGGGTGTGGGACTGGAAAGATGCAATTTGCATCTCCAGATGGATTCCCAGGAGGAAAACATACCCATCATGCAGGTCACTCCTGCAACACCTTAACTGGGTGGGACTGAACATCCTGGGAAAGACACAATGAAATAACAGGGAATCAGGTCTGCTCACATGTCCAAATAAGACCTGCCAGTTATGGATAAGAAATTGGGGCTGCAGCCTGAGAGGTGCTTCCGAGTACCCTATAACAAAGTACATGAGTAAGGACTTCAGTTCTGTTGTTCATAGTTGCAGAGTCTGCAACCACCCAGAAATCTGGAGTGACCAGAGACACAGTAAATTGTCTTCATATCACTAATTTATCATTTAACTGTAATTCACAAAACAATAAATAGGTACCTTGAAGTCAAATAAAGACTTGCAATCCCCTCTTGAATGGAAGCACACTGGTCCCTCTGAGCAGCCAGGGATCCCTGTGTGAACAACTAAGGCTGAATTTTAACTCAGTCTAGTTACAAATAATGATATTCACTGCAGTTGTATAAAAGTGACCTGCATGTTCCTGATGTATGGAGGGTTGGAATGCAGTTGTTAAATCCAAGCAGCAGCTAGGCTTTAAAGATTTGCAATTGCACAAAAAGCACTGATAAAGAACAGTTGATTTCTCTCATTATGTAAAATGTGGATGCTCCTGTCTTGGCCAAAGAGGTAAGAGCATAAGATTTCTTGCTACTTACAGGTCGTTTGGCTGAAAAATACAGTCCCTTTGCAGTTTGGTCTATTGGCAATTAGATAACAAATACAGGACATGTAGATGGAGTCAAAAACATTGCTGTGCTTTACAGCCTGCTTGCACAATAACTCTCTAGCTGGCAACACAGAATAAAAAAATTCCCAGTTAAAAACCATGGAGCAGATGCGTAAAGTAGCAAAGCCCTGCTGATTTCAACAGAGCTATGTGGATTTACAGTGGCTGAGAATTCTGTCCCTTACTGGTGACTTTTGAAGCTCCTATAATTAACTAAGAAAACTAAGTAGAAGTGCCTTTTACATGCAAATCTTATGTCCCATGAAATTTTTACAGCCCTTCCGAGTCAGGTTCCACACTGCACGTGAGATTCATGCCAGAAACACGGGACTTCTTGGAGATGAGTGTGGAGATGGAGCTGTGCAGAACATGAGTGGGATATTGAGAACAGAGAATTCCCACACACAATATTGAACAGAGAATGATGGCTGCAAAAATTCTTTTATGGCAAAGATTGATCAAGCACAGTAATCAAGAAATTAAAAATGGTATTGCTTAAACAGAGAAGATGATTCCAAACATTTAGGTCAGCAATTTCCATTACTCAGCCCCCCCCCAAAAATGCACACAATTACAGTAATACACATCAGAAACTCTGCGTGCTTGTGAGGCCAGCAGCTAAGACCTTACCTCTCATCAGAGGGAAAAGGATAACCCCATGCTTGGTAATGCTTGGGCAGTGTCCATACCGTGTCAAAAAACCCCATGAGGCTGGACACAGCCAAAACAAAACAGAAGCAAGAAGACACAAACGAAATGATAAAGGGAAGGAGCAACGGGGAGTCTTTTGGGAGAGCAAGCCATTACGTGTAGCAAAAGTATTTACCGCCACTATGTAGTAGGTACCCTATATGCACTACAAGCAGGTGTTTTACTTTATTACTAGTAAGAGACTCAGAAAAGTGAATTTTCAGTATGTTGCTAATTCCATACTGGACACAGAAGGGAGGAAGGTTGAAAAGACAACAAACATGCTGAAGACACAAAAGGAGTTTTGGCTCATGAAAGTTTATCTCTGCTAATAAAGAGAATAAATGGACATCAAGGTAAAGATGTCATTAGCAGTAAGGTGCAGCACTTTGTCACTAGTGGAATAATGCAGCATGGATCCTTTTCTTGGCTTCTGGATGATAACATGAATTTTTTTCCAATACAAACTGTAAACTGAAAAATTTGAAAAACATCACCTTGAGTAGCACAAATGTTTTTAAGGAAAGTGATTTGAGATGAGGTTTCCTTTCCCACTGGCGTCTACAATCAGCTTTCATGATTATTTGCATAAAGAATTACTAGATTTCACTTTCTTTGCACCGCTAAAACCTTGACACTTCTGGAGAACAGTATTTCTTACCCATTTGCATATGAGCACATATTTACATCATACTGAGAAGGACTGCTATCCATGAAATGAGTGGCACAGCTTAATGACAACCACATCTATGACAATCTTTTGGTTCCATCACCTGCACCATGTCCCACTAATCTACGTTTCTGGGATTCAAGCAAACATTCCAGAACCTGTCATCCTTAATATCAGTCTATGCACTCTCTTCCTCTCTCTCTTTCCCCGCACTGGCTCAGAACTATAACCAGTACCAATCTCTTGGCAAATTGCAGACTTTTAATTTAAAAATAAAATTAATGGGGACCTTCTAGTAATTTGCTGGACTTCAAAAAGCAGTTGCTCCTAGAAAAGATCTTGACCTCCATGTGAGTGACTTTATGATATGAGAACATCCTGGAAATACTTAGCAATCCAGATCAATTTACAAAAAACATCATCAGTGTACTTCAAAACTTGTAATAACTTCAGAAAGCAATTTCTATTTATAATTCTCCATGTGCAGAACACAGGATGGCACAGTGCAGTAGAGATGCCGTTGGATCCGTAACACTGGGATGACCCATGTCTATAGGAGGTGGGTGGTCACCGTCCCTGACTCGTATCTCTGGAGCCTTTATGTGACCGGGTTTTCTGTGCCTGTCTGGACGTGATGTGGGTCTGATCAACAGCCAGTGACAAATAGTGTGGTTCTCCCCTTTCATCAAATGGGCTTTGAAAGAGGCCATCTAACAGATGTATGTGATTATGCTCATGTTGGGTGGGCATTTAAAATAAAATTATTAATGTTGCAATGTCAAGCAATCAAAACAGCAGTGCTAGAATTAGGGCTGGCTGTGGAAAAATAGTATGTGATCATTTATTTTCTCCTACTTTCTGCACAAGGGAATTGAACTAAAATAAGCCTTATTCTGGCATATTTCTGCTTTTGTAAATGCATTTTTGTTTATGCATGTAGTAAAAATTACTTAATTCAACATTTGAATGCAAACATGGCGTTGTATTAATCAAATACCAGCACCTACAGTCTCCCTTAAACCCTGACCAGCAGCACTCACGAGAGGTGTCACGTGCTTTGGTTTGACAGTAAGGGAAAACACACGTGCGGCTCTAACAGGACAAACCCAGTGCATTGCACACTACTTTAACTGCCTGCTGCCATTGCAAGTGACCCTCAAGCGCAACCATCTTGTGTTCCATGATAATTGCAACAAGGTTTTGCAAATCAATTAAAATCCACATTGTCTCCTCGCTGTACACAAACAGCACAAAAACGCCATGTCATTTTTTTTTCTGGCGATTCAGCCCTACAAGTTACATTTTTGTCATCCTTTACCTTTACCTCAATGTCCACATTGTCGCTGCCAAGCCAGGAAGCAGTAGTGACAGCCACATCTTGAATAGCCATCTTTCACTCTCAAATAATCTAGTTTGCAATGGGTATCTTTACCTACTATTCTTCTATTTTCCATCTCATGAGCCGCCATGAAATTGACATTTAAAACTAATTGTACGGTAAAATCCTGCGGATTCCAGAAACTGCGTCTGAGATTTGTGGCGAGGCAGTAGGACCAGATTCCTCCCGTATTAGTTTTCTGTCTGCTACATAACTGTGAATGAGTGCTAAAGGGGATTATTAGGCCCCAGTGGTGAGATAGAGTGCATATAACTAATCTGCATTGCTTATCTCAAGCAGACAGTGGTCTGTCAGGACCTGTCTACATGCCCTCCATGCTTGTCCCTTGCCTTTATTGTCTTGCCGCTGCTGTTGCTGCTGGTGGCTCTCCTCTGCTCTTATAAACAACCAATTACTGCCCCAAACAGATGTCTGTGGCTATGATCAAATAATTTAGTTGGACTGAAGAGGCCTTAAACAGGTCAATTCCATTCAGTTAGACATGGTATCTGAGCGAAGGCGAAAGAAGGCACTGCAGGGTGACCTGAACTTGTGAGTTATTGAGAGTAAGTAAACTTAGGACAGCAGATAATGATCAGCTTTCACCAGTTAACACTGTAAAAATGTATAAAATGAAAGCTGAAGAATTATTTAAATACTGTTTTTGCCACTGAAAATTGAATGGATGAGTTAACAGAAAAGTGAATTCCTTTATGAAGTATGACATTTCCTTTTATGCACTCGAATTAATAAAAGACACATGCCTCCCTGCAATTAGCCATTAGCTTATAAAGCTAAAAAGCTATATATAGAAACAGCAGAGCAGTGGGTAAGTTTGGTGGGATATTTTTAATTAATTCTGGTACTGATGAACTGTAATCTCCAGCAAGAAAATTTGACACATGTGCCTTTGACAAAGTATGATTTCCATTAAAATATTGTGTTAACTTCAGGGTTTATAACTTGCCTGTTCAATAAATTTGTATTTAGCTATTGTCTTCCTCGGTCTGCAGGGGAAACAATGCGTATCAGGCAGATGCTCAGACATCAGAACAATTAATGTAGCTTTCAAAAAGAAAAAACAAAAAGAGAACAGCTTTAAATCTTTTGTGCCTATGCAACCACCAACCACCCTACATGTGATCATAAAAATACACGGTTGTTTGACGGGTAGTTGTGTTAAGCTATAACCATAACCAAAAGCCATGACCAAAAGGGTGAACAAGAAGAGAATCCTTTTATTCTCTCATCCTGATTCAAAAGTGCTTTCAACAGCAAGATTTTCTATTCTGCAACGCTGTCATACAGCTACCCAAGCATAATGACCTGATCCGCTATAAATTCATTGGGGATCAGGCCCCACCCATGAATTTCCATAGAAGCAAGCAAAATTCCCTTGCAAGACTCAATCGATACCGTTCACATTATGTCTAGCTAAGATATATAAATATTCATATGCCCAGGTAAGAATTAGCCCGCAAAAGAGGGTTGCAAATACTGGAGAATTCTGAGACAGCTTCAACTCAATTTCCCAGAAATTTCTCAGAAAATTTCTCAGACACCCCCACAACTAGGAGAGAGTCTTTGCCCAAATGAACTTATGATCCTTAGGCTTTGGATATGTTTTTAACATACACCCCCATACGGCACGCAGTAGACAAGCTGGTTAATGTACAAAGAGTAGTAGGAGGGAGCATGCATAGAGATGACGTGAGACCTCTCTGGACCTTCAACAGCCCTTTTATCTCAAAGCAGCAATGAGTTCCACAGGTTTTTCATACTTACGGAAAAGATAAGTACTGCAGTAAGGGAAAGGTTTTCAGAAGAGCAGAAGCTGAAGTGGCAGCTGTAGATGAAGAGAGTGGGGGGTAAATCCAGAATATATGAAATGAAAGAGACTGGCATAGTTTGTATGCAGATGGAATAGACAGAGAGACAGACATAGAGATGAAAAGATAGGGAAATGGGAGATAAGAAAAGGACTGAGAAGAGGACAAAAGGCAAAGAGGTCTTCGGGATTGATGAGAAGGCACTGGAGAAACATTACCAAGGCTGACCTCCACATTGACACTGAGTTAGGTCACTAAAGAAATCATTTTATGTGTCTTACCAAGAAAGAACCTAAAATAGGTTTAAAACTTAAACAGACAAGAGAGGGAGAGCAGTTTACCAGTGGGGAGCTAAGCCACAGACAAAAGGAAGAACTTTACCTGAAGTCACAGTTCAATTTATGGTTAATTCTTTGCTAATCTCAGTGTAGCTGGAGCATAGCTCTTAGCTCCAGGTATCTGGGAAGGGAAACCATACCTGGAAACTTCAGAACATATGTGATCCCAGTGCAAATTTCAAAATCAGAAAAACTGAGTAAATACTTGGCCAGTTAGCCTACCTTGTGCTGTATGCTGCTACAGCAACTCAGCCAGCATTTACTGGCTGCCTGAAAAGGTTTGTCTAGGAAAGCACGCTCAGATATATCCATACGAATAGCCAACAACCCAGTTCACACTCCCTGTTTTCATAGAATAAACCTTGATCATCTGTGATATTTCCATACAGTTTTACAGACTGTCAACACATCCTGCATTTTGTACTTGCTTATCTCTGTTCTATACATTTAAGACTTAATCTTTCCTTAGAAATCAATTTCTCCCAAACTACTAATTGCAGCTATTTCCCCATCAGCTAATTCTGACTTTTCATTAGAGGACACCTCCTTCACAGTATCTGCAGTCCAAAATAGTGTCATCATCCATCCTTCCTCCATGTTATCAGATTGAAAATAAGCTTAATTATTCTACTTTTCTTCTTAGACACAGCCTTCCCATATTAACTTCTGAGGTATGGGTTGATCACAGAAATAGGCCACAGAAATAGAATACGTCACAAAATAGAACAGATAGAACAGAAACAGCATAAATCATGGCCAGACCATCTTTCTAAATCCATGTGTGTTACTTGCCATCCTCACTATCAACAGTGGCTCTTACCAGTCAGGAACAGACTATTTCAGTTAAATTCTGTTAAAAAGTGAGCATGGCAAAGACGATCTAGTTGAGTTGATGCACTCCGTTTTGGATAACTAGTCAAACAGTAAACTGGTACATTGACAAAAAGGTAAAATATCACTAAGATATTTTGAGTCAACTGTTTTAACCCACCTTGTAAAAACAAGCCACTGGGTAAGCTCCTGTGCCTGGAGAGTTTTCCCACGTCCTGGGGCAATGCTGCAGCTCTCAACACAGAAACATGCCCTCTGTAGCCTTCTGGACAAATCTACACTGTCTTTGGACATTTAAGGAGGTACCATCAGCAGAACAACACATTATTTAAACAAGGATTTGACCTGCAACACATGCCTGGTGCTGTGCTGCATTAACCTTACCAGCTGAAACCTCTCTGCTTGAAATACTTAGGATCTCTGTTAGTCACACAAGTAGTCAGTGAAACACAGATTTGGTGGCCGAGAGGATGACTGAAAAAAAACTAAAACCACATGTGACACCTTCTGAAGTTCAAAAAGCTTCAACTGAAGCAGAACAACAACCAGGAAATCCTTTCCTAGTGCCATGATTTAAAGGAAAATAAAGAAAACCCTTAAATGTGAAGTCGGTTGCTGAGCTGGTGCACAGACATTGAGTCAGCTTCTGCTATGCCTTTTGCACAGAAGACCGCAAATGATGCTGACAGCTAAACTGCTTGTCCCTAGCCCCTCTTTAAAGCCCTCAGAGTCCTCAACAAGCACAGGGCTCCCACAGATCACAGCTGAATTACAGCTTCATTTCAATGACTTGCAGCTCTATTATTTGTTCCATACCAATAACAACGTGCATCTACACGTTGCCTGGACAAGGTGTTTGAAAGACCAGTTCTGTCTTCAGCAATTGTTTCCAGCTTTGCTCACCTCCATGTTAACACACTGACTTTTATACAGCCAGCCCCTGCGTACACCCATCTGCTGGATTGCTCTTGGGTTGCTCAAGTACAGTTTTACAAGATCGATGCCAACAAGAATATGGGCTAATTTTTCTTTAAGGCACAAGTGAGACCTGAGGCACAGTTCACATAAAGCACTGGAATTTGGCTGTTTGGGCGCTTCTGACCAGAAGTATCAAGCGTTCATTAAAAATTTATTTAAGCAAGAGAATATCCATGAGGAAATACTAAATTCTCATGAGGCAACTCATGCCAAGACACTGTGCCGAGACAAACATGGAGGCACAGGCTCCAAAAAAATAAAAGCAGCAAATAGCATAAGCAGAACAGACCAATTTCTGCTCTCACCAAGACCACCATAAGTCTGACTTAGGGTTCATCCAGAATGGGTGGGAAGAGATCCCAGGCAAGTAACACTTGCTTATCCCTGGAGGGTTTCCAGGTTAACACCCAAGTAGATGTATTCTCAACCCAGATACTGTTATAAACACTCATTGTACCACTGGGTACATGGTTTAGCTGCTGTTCATGCCGAATAACTAATTAACTTTAGCTTCACTCCAAAGGAGGTAGAAACCATTCAGTGTGCATTTAGCAGTGATAAAAATCAATCTGTAAAAGAACAGATGTGGCCCCTGGTTGGGTTGGGATATTTCTAAAATATTAAACAATCCTTTTCATGATATAAATAACAGGAGCGTAATTGAATTAATATTGACTAATAGTAATTGCTCCTTGTTCCTCAAGTCTGTCTTTTATTAGTGGGAGGAGTGGTGGAGGTTATTGCCTCTTAAAAAAAAATCCTGAGGCCCTGAAGCACCTTTTCTGCCTTATTATTATTGTAATAATGAGGGCAACTGATTTGATCTCTCCTTACACAATACTGCAGCACAGCGATGGCTAAATAAACAGCCAAAGTCCTTTTGTCCCTGTGGGCTGTTTCTCGGTAATTAAAATCAATAGGATCTTTCTCGGAGGATCTCTTTAACCTCATAGAGCTACACTGTTCTGAGCAGGCAATGTAAAACAAACAAATGAACTCACAGTCCTTGTTGAGAAAAAAAAAATACAAGCAACACTATTTTATTAAGATAATATTGGTTTTAGAGAGGTGTCATGGAAGAGGCTGTATTTAAACCTTTAATTTTTTTTATTCCTTTCCCTCTTTTCCTCCCTTTTTCTTAAAAAAAAAAAAAAGACTCTGGCAGCATCCTCTCTTCCCAGAGGTCATGTGAGCTGAAATTGTCCATTGATCTTCCTTCTTTCAGAAAGCAAATAGGCAACAGAGGGAAAATAAACATCACCCACTTGAGACTTGTGACGACTCAGGACCTATCTGCATAAGGTGCTGTACATTTAAGGTTCAAGAGGAAAATAAGTGAAAGTCCCCAGGGTTTCACTGTTGCTGGTACATGCAATTGCAGCCAAGGACAGTGCAGGCTGCAGAGGCTCACATCCCTGGGCTACGCACCTAGCCGATGGTAGGTATCACTTGCACTGCTCCCAGGGATTTATGGTGGTGACGACCAGCACGTCACACACAACAGCCAGGAAGAAAAGGATTTACACCGCATCTCTCAGGAATCTCGAACCCTGAACTGTTAATCAACATCGGGTGAAGCAATTAAGCCACATGGCAGATGGCAAGAGGAGACCGTATCCTGGTCAATACGAGCAAGAGCATTTTGTCTTGGAAAACATAATGCTGCTGAGCACTACTGCTTAACGCTTCCTCGGGACAAATCTGCTCAGTGATCCCTTGCCCAGGCACACAGCAGGGTGAGATGAGCTCCTGGCTGACCTAGTGGCAGCCTCTCCTTTCTGGCTGTTTCCAGGTAGCTTTCACGACCCAGGGGCTGCTCGTACCCGTGGTGGGACATGAAAGTGCTTGAGCAAATCCTGGACCTAAGCCAACAGGCATTATCACCAGCAAACCGCAAGAGGGAATCCATCCCCATTAGCTGCCTTTCAGTCCCAACATGCTGCCACCAGAAGCAACAAAAGTCCAGACACCCATGGAAGGAAGGAGCATTTAAAATGAGAGGGATTTTAGATAGAGGCAAATGTGCTTGGTTAGACAGATGCTCCGGAATGGGTGGGGAGAGTCAATCTTACGCTCCGGTGGTTTTACAAGGTGTTTCCAAAGGTACAAAAGCAGTATAATAAGTGTTGCAACAGGGAAACCTAAGCATCAAGCTGCTCTCATTGGTATCTCTGCTCCAGGATCCAGTTCGACCTGTTGACAGCTCTGGTACATGGTACGGCTGAGATGCACTGCTAGGGAACAAGCAAATAGGAAAGCTTCCAGCACTTTGACACAATGAAAGGAAAATCCCTTTGCTTGGATTTTTAGCAACACAGCTGTCAGTGCTTTGACCACCAGAAGGCTCTGGCTGGGCAAAAGGAAGACCTGAGGCATATGTTACATATGCCACCATATATTACACGTATCATCTAGATGCTCCCAGGATTTGGCAGTTATTATGGTTAACTGATACTTCCATTTATAAAAGCTGCTTCCAATTGCTCATAGGTCTGGAAAACTTTAATCCTATGAGCTGGAATTTTTGTCTTCTCAAGTTTGTGCCTTTGTGCAAGCATACTGTGGAAGGTTTCAGGCAAAATGAACCAGCTGTTTCTAAGAAGAAAAAAAGTTAAAAATAAAATACATTGTTTAATGCCTATCACGTGCTGGAAAATCCTCCCTCTGAACAGCAGTAACACCTTCACATCTTGGGCAGCAACTTGCTATTTGTAGGTGAGGTGGTGAAAAGGAGCTATAACCATGGAGATTTGTCAAGTTAAGAGCTGTGGAAAAAAAAAAAAAAAAAATCTCTGTTCACCTGCTCCGTAAAGGTTTCCTTAGATTCTACTGGCTCTTGAATAAGTAATAATACTTAGAAAAGAAAGACATCCTGCCCGCAACTAGGCAATCTGCAGAGAGGGTTAGGAGAGATCTAAAGCCCTGAAACCAGGTGGGACTGAGCCACCAGCACAGGAGAGAGCAGAGAGATCAGACAGGCATGAGGCACATTTGAGTTCTCTGTGTCAAAAGCAAAGGCAGGTGTTCTGCAGGAACACAGTTCCCACGTCATGTCATGCCTGCAAGATGCTCAACATAGGGATGCATTATTTTTTTCCATACCCAGGTGTATATCAGTGTCCAGCCTTGAGATGCCCAGACTGAGCTGCAGAAAATTAGGGCTTGAGATCACCATGCAGAATCATCAGATCTATCCTGCTCTCCAAAACTAGGTCCAGCTACAGATGCATCATTTCTGACGGATAGTTTTCTGACTTATTAAATATCTCAAGCATCAAAGACCCCAATACTTCCCTAGCCAGCATATTCCGGCATTTCACCATCCTTACCCATAAAATGTTTTTCGTAAATGCAGTTGCTCAAATGCAATTTGAGCCCATGAACACAACAGTAGATAATTTCCTCATCTCCTGCAAGGAGATATGTAATATTTGATGACTGTACTAGCGTTATTTAACTCAAATAAAAGAATGAAATAATCTCTGAATATTTAGAAGTCTAAGGGATTTTTTTTTTTTTTATCATTCTATTAGCGTGCTTCTGTTCTCTCACTAATTGGTCCATCTCTTCCCTGGACTGAAGTGCCCAGCTTGGAGCCCATACGCCAATGAAGCATTTAGACGCACTCAGTGAACTGCTGCTTCTCCCTACTGGCAAAAAACTTTGAAAGGCTGCTCTTCTTGTCAAATTTTATGCATTGCTGACCACCTTCAGCCCTCAGGAAAGTGAAGATGTCCTTTTACTAAGGCACAGCAACGCTCAATTCATAAGGATTACAAAGATTTAGTTACTCCTTTAAATTTCTACAAATTTTAGCATATTACAGGATCAAGATCTAAAAAGCTGGTCTCAAGTGAAAGCAATAAGCAACACATCATCAGCACCATTATTTTTTTTTAAACAGCCTATTCAAAAAGGCCTCCCTCCTCTGGTTTCTATCATCTTCTTTATTCCTACTGTTGTGGATTATATTACAGTTTTATAAAACATTTGTTCTACTCTGTAAAGCATTTTAGGGCACAGCCGTGGGAAGGATGCTTAAACGGTTCAAAATTCTTCCCTTGAAAATAAGTTTGTGTATTCCTACTTTCACTATTCATAGTCTTAAAGCTCTTGCGAATGGAGTATTTTTGTGAGCATAATATTGAATTCTTCACCTTTTGGCTACACAGGCATGGAAAGGAAACATTTTACATATTTAAAACCAAAACAATCAGATACAAAGGAAATTATGTGAAAGCTGATTAAAGATAATGGAACTCTTGTGAATAAAATTGCATCTCACTTAACTCCATGCATGTTATAGGCAATTATAGGTTAAGCACGCAGAAAGCGGGTTCTTCTGGTTTCAGCTCAAGGAAACTCTCTTATCGCTATAATTTGCCTCAAAGAGGCGATGTGCTGGATTCCAGCTCCTGTTCCATATAAAGGAATTAATTGATTGTGTTTATTCTGTGCTGTGCTCAGTACGTGATATCGATTCTCTGGTTTGTGGTTCTCGGTTTGAAGACATCAAACTCAGATGAATGCAAACAGCTGGGGGTTGGGTGTGAGAAACCACCCAGGGGTTTCAGCCAAGTGCTGTGGGGTTTGGGGCAAATTTGTTTTGGTTTTGGGGAATGGTGTGGGTTTGGTTTTTTCTCTTAAAAAAATAATGTGCTAACTAACTACTTGGAGCTAAAAATATATGGATAAACTTTGCTCTAGGTAATAGCTCCCAGGTGGACCAGTCTGACATTCCCCTTCAACTCATATATTCATTTACTGAAAGACAAGGGGAATATCATCTCTCTGGCTGCTATCGGATTGCAATATTGCACAGAGGGCGAGTTTGGGAGCAGGAGTTACAGGCCCTTTTCAGAGATGTGAGTTTCTGGAGTGATTTGGCTATTTCATACTCTAAGGCTTTCATTTCATCTAGGGACCCTCACATTTGAAGTCTGAACATCAGACAGCTGTTATTACTGATCTTGGTTTATCTCTTTGTGTCTATTTGCATTATCTGAACTGGAAAAGAATGTCAGTGTTAAACGTGACTGGCAGCTTTGCATTATCTAGTCTGCAATTACAGCAATTGCACCTCTTAAGATATTAATCAGTTGATTGCATATTTTAAATAAGCAAATTATTTCTTGAGCTCTGGGGCAGCCCTGAAGTCTGCCCTTTGCAGGAGTGCTGAAGCAGTGCTCCAACAGCCCTGATGGTGTGACCCACCAAGAAACTAAAACTCAGTGATCACTCCCTAATAACCCATCATGCTACAAGCTCTACAATGACCATAATAAAACATGCACAGACAGCCCCCAAGACGGTACAACCATAACTCCCCATCTGGCACAGCAGCCAGTCTGAAAAGTTGTGGCAATTTACTTCCCCCGCTTTGGTACACTTAGGCATCATTGACTCTGGCTCTGCTGTTCTCTGCCACTCCTGAGTTGTCCAGCCATTTCTAACTAACAAAAATAAGTTGTTTATCTGCCTCCAAGTTGCACAGCCTCTGTACCTATAGATAGCCAGATACATGCAGGGTATTCTGCATCTTGTGCATGGAGCTCCCACACAGGGCTGGCAGTATCACACCATCAGAAGAGACAAGACAAAAAAAAAAGTAAATTAAAAAAAAAAAGAAAAATACCAAACTATTTGCTTGTGCTACTTTGCTGAAAACCCACAATTACTCCACAGAGGACGAGGCAGATTTAAGTTGCTACTGAGTCAGAAATCTCTACGATTTTGAACTGCAGCAGCATTCTACACCCACTGCCAAAAAGTGCAAACAGCCATGCAATGCGGGACTTTAGACTTTGGAAGAGTTACTCCTGATTTGCAGTAGTGCAAGTGAGGACTGAGTCCACTGAGCAGAGTTACAGACTCAACACTGAGCCGTCTCCATATCTACCTACTTCTGTAACTTGAAACTTCCTTAAGGACGGCATTCACTCAATAGATATATAAACTCGCATGGATTTTATGAAGTGAATATCCTCTGTTTCTTGTTTGACCCTGTCTCACTGTATTTAAACAATACTTCTCCTTCTAAATTACCAGTAAGGTGGTAACACTTTAATTTTCAACCTGAATTTGTGCAGGACAAGAAATTTCACCCAATAGACCCTCTCTCCTTAAGCTGCCTTTCACAACCTCTCATGGCTTTTCAGACTTAATTTTCTATAGATTGCTTGCCCACTCGAGAGGAGAAACTTGAATGCCTTCAGCCTGCAGAGCCGGTGCCTGGAAAAAGATGTCAGGATCGTTCACCGCAGCCCCTGGATGGAAGCTTAACTGCTAGTGGCTGCTTTTAGCACGTCAATGTGAATTACTTGACTGGCGAAACTAAGCAGCAATTAAACACCTCACCACTAAGCGGAAATGAGAAATTTACTGTTTGGTCTTCAGATAAGCTAGAGCCTCCTGTGAGCTACTGTTATCAAACCCCAGGGAGGACCGGTTATAGTCAGAACAGTCTCAGTTTGTGGCCAAAAGGGGAAATATTTCTAGTGAAACAGAAATCAATTTTTATCATTCTCCCCTTGTGGTTTTTCTTGAGTGCTGATAGCAAAGGCCATGAGAAGGGAAAGGTGTTGAGGTTTAACCGAGATTACACCTGGAAGCAACTGTGTTGTACTGTTCAGTTTTAGTTAAGGACACAGGGGATGGGTAAGCAGGCCAGGCAAAGCCCTCTCCATTTCAGCAGTCACCTTAATATGGGACAAAGAAACAAGTGAAACTCCACTTGCGCACACAGAGGAGGCAACAAGAGAGAAACAGCCCTCCTCAGAAGTATCAAATATTCAAAAAGCAGCACACTTCAGTTCAAACAGACCCCAAATTTATTCTTAAGCATCACTGAGGACTGATGGTGCAGGACTCCTCTCTCTTCAGACCAGGAAAGATGCCTACATTGAAAGCTTGGCTGGGTGACACAGCACGTGGCAAATGCCTGCTCTGCATTAATACAACCTCCCTTAATTATTTCCAGAGCTGCCTGTAACCAAGTTCATGAAATCAAGAACTACTAGGGAAAAATGTTTCTGCAATTTACTGTTGGTCCTCATCCATCTGCCTATCAATGTCTAGGATCTCAGTGAAGACACTAATATATTACAGTAAGTGCCAACAACCACTTGATATTATCGCACTTTCTCCTTGCTCCTTTCTGAGTTGTTTCTCTCACTGCTTTGATCCAAATTCTGCTAAATCTCAACACAATTCCAGCCAGACTACATGCAGGGGAAAGGAAAAGGGATGCCCAGGGGAAAACTGGTGTCAACTTGTGTACCACTGCATGGCCCATGTCACAGTGGCATGGTTCTCTCTCATTGACCTTGGTCTTTAAGTGGCTGTTATCAGAAATGTGGTTTTCCAATGCGTCTTCTCTCCAAAGACCGTTCAAATGTTTTTTGACAAAATTTTCTGTGGACTACTGTTGCTAAACTGTGCATCTTCTTCAATTAATTTCCAAAAGAACAGCCTTTAATATCTAGTGTGGTCCAGTGCTGTCTGATCATGGGACTCTCTCCTTCCATAGTGATCCTGTCAATCTTTCTCCTCTTGGCCAAGGTCACTTAGGCACATACCATCCAGGCTGGGAGGGGTTAACACAAACTCGACTTATTACTTGACTTGCTTCCTTGTCCTGGATGGTTCATGTCTGACCAGTCCACCAGTATCTACCTGACACCCGGACAAACGGCAGTTGCGGGGAGGTACTGAAATCACACAGCTATCACAAAGTAATAGGTGAAGACTTCTGTGTCAAAAATTTAATTTGTGATGCTTCCCCATCTGCCACTCATGTACACACACTTTATATATACCTTATGTGATTTCAAAAGCTATTTGTCAGACAAGAAAATTAATTAGTCAATAAGTATTCCTTCTTTGATACTAGTGTCCCATTCTGCACTCAGAAAAGAGGAGAGTACTTGTATTTCCATAACAAAAATTTACACATAGCTATGCAGCCAGAGACTGGTCCACAAAGTGAGTCAGATTCATTCCCACAATACTAAACAAGCAAAATCAGTGCCAAACAGATACAAATCAGTGCTTTGTGACATGTGTTATCCATTTCTTAACTTCGGCAGAGTGCCTGGAAAAAGGTAGATGCTATTGCCAGCTGCATAGGAGATTCTTTGAGAGAGATGATTTTACAGTCAAGGTGGTAGGTCCAGTAACCAAGAGACTAACAGTGTAGCTTCACATGACACATGCATTGATCCAAGAGAGCTGTCAGGCTTCCCACAGTTGGGATCTAGAGATCCTGATTTCGCAGGTGTTGATTCAACTGGATATCCTGATGAAAATGAGGTTTGTTTTTTTCTTTTTCCTTCACATCAGATCACACAGCTGCCAGCAGAATGACAAGAACATATGGCTGGAGGTGGCAAAAAGCAGCAGCTCACAGTTTGCCCAGGTTAGCTGTCACGTGAGGCCACACTCCCTTTGGCTTCTAAGCCTGTCATGGGTGGGAGCAAGGCACTTGGACTTCCCACCTGCTACATGCAGCCGTGCGAGTACAACCTGTTTGATTTGCAAACAGAGCTGCAGGGAATCCAACAGTCAGCTCCTGACACACAAAATGGAGAAATACTCTTTTTCACATTCTTTGCACGATTTAGCAATTAAACTGGAAGTTCTTCAGGTCAATAACAGCTCTTCAATTGGGTTTGTACAGTGATTGGCATAAGAGGACCTCATCTCATTTGCTCATATCAATATCAAACAACACCTGGAGCCAGCTTGAAAAGCTAACACTACTCAAAACCAGTTGCACTGAAGAAATGGGCCATGACAGCTAATGCATTTCTACGTAGTTTTGAACCAATTCTGCATGGAATTGTAAATTCTGAGTCTGACAGTCCAAAAATATGATAGATTGTTCTGCATTTATTAAGGAATTTACATTCCTTCATGTTTTTAGGCAACTGACTTCACTGTGACAAGCAGATGAGCAATTTTAAGAAAGTTGCTCAAGCATCCAAATCCTTCACTAAGCAGGTTCTTAATTTTCATGCACATTAACATAAGTTCCTTGATTTTACACAAGCTGTGCAGAAAACAGAAAGACACCAGGAAATAGGAGTTACCACAGCCTACCTCCAACATCTAAAACATAAATGCTACCATGTGAAATAGTGACGGTCTCTCTGTACTGCCGGTACCCATTTCTCTCTACTTTGGGGGCTTGGTGCATCTGAACTATTTTAGACAGCTATTTTAGGATAAGATAATTCATGCCCTATAGTCCTTGTTTTTCTCTCCTCTAACTGAAGAGGACGCCAAGGGTGACAAGACCAGATGCCCCTGTCTCTCTCTGGACCAAAGAATTCTGCTCCACATATTCAACTACAACGGCCTGAATTTTAAATTTCACACACAAAGTATCCTCAGCCTGGTGTCTGCAAACAATAAGTAGTTATAAATTATACCATGTAGCCCAAAAAGTCAGCCAGCCATGAAGCAAAGGCAACCCTCCCTCCTCTACAAATAACAGGTCTGACCTTTTCCACAGTGAGATACAATGCACCATCAATGTTCAGCATCTTAAAATAATTTCTGAGCTTCGATAACAGTACCCAGACCTTGGGCCCAATCTCCAGAAGCACTCAAAATCCTGAATTCCTATTCACCAAGTGCTCAGCACTTCACAGGATCAGCAACAGCAGTGACTTTTCCAGTGCTGTGACTGGCCCATCAT
The DNA here is from genome assembly GCF_047370975.1 of Nipponia nippon. Taxonomy (NCBI): domain Eukaryota; kingdom Metazoa; phylum Chordata; class Aves; order Pelecaniformes; family Threskiornithidae; genus Nipponia; species Nipponia nippon. The sequence goes on along the minus strand of NW_028262380.1, from coordinate 8,213,148 downwards.
TTTTTTTCCTCCGTTGAATGCACTGAGTACTTGTTGCACCATAACAACCTGGAATATCTAGGTCCAAATCCCAGCTGAATTCCTGACCTTATTCAACTCAGAAGGTCATTTGTACCTTTGCAATGAGAAATCAGTTTGAGGGCCAAAAGCATCAACATTGATGAAAACCAGATTCTGCATCTAAATGTGTTTTCCTTGGTGAGAAAAGAGGTTTATGCCCATAAGCCCTGCTTCTGCCTTCCTGCACAGTCAGTAATCTCACCTATCTGTATTTGGCTCTCCACTGCTTGGCCAATTCCCACCACAGTTACATGTTCTGCATGGGAAAATCCACCTTTTGCACATACTACTGGTAATTCATTTGTGCATTAAAAAAAGGCTTCAGTGTCCTTTTAGCTACAAATACTGTTTTTCATTCTGCATTCTGGTAGCAGACTATTTGGCAACCCAGCCCAGAGCAGCACTGCCAGCTAGTTGAGGAACAGCTCTGCATGTGCTTGACTGCAACCCGTTGGCATTATATCAATATTTCCCCAGCCTAAGGCTTTCCTGGAATTCGGGACTATGGTTTTGTGAGCTATATTGAGAGGAAGTCACAAACTGGTCACTGCTGTGTTCCTAAAACCCTTCAGCCAGAACTTGTATCAAAGCCAAACCCTTAGATTACAGCTGAAATCAGTGAAAGCTTTCCCTTTTTCCTCATGTTGCACCAGCTTGTGTGATATCTACAATATATCTCTTTTAGCCATTCTTTCCACCCCCTGTTCAGCATCTTCCCTGCAAAAACCAAACAAACCAAAACAAAATACAACTACGCCACACCCAGGTCTGCTCTCCACCCTGCATGGCATCTGGATAGGCATCTCCTCAGATCAGTGCTCTGGAACTGGTGGCATTTTTTCTCCTCTGTGCCCAGGAATTTAGAGAAAATGGAAGAACAGACTTACAGCCCAGCAGGTCCACACATCCAGATTTTTTCCAGTATATCCTGGGATGGGAGAATGCATCTCCTCCCCCTGCACAGCGAGGCAGCCAACCTGGAAAGAAGGGGGATGGAAAACTCAACTCCTGATTTAAAACCATTTCAGGCTGAGGTTTTGCCAGAGGAATCACAGCTGTGACATGCCCACCACTCTAACCATGGTGAATGAATCCGGCCACGAATCGTTAAGCTCCCCAAGCATCCAGCGCTCTCAGCCTGCTACTAATCACTCAGAAATCTGGCTCTCCGGACTATTTGTCGTAAGAAATTGCTCCAATTCAAAAAGATGATCTGGAAGTTTAATATTAATCAAAACAGGGCATGTACCAGCAGAGACGCAGTTTAAACGTTAAGTGCGAGATAAAGGAAAATAATTGCATTCACCAAATTCCACACTGACATGAGAAAAATGCCTCACCAGTGTCAAGGCAAAAGCAGAGGTGTTAACAAGCCACCTCTTCCCAGCGGCAGTGGGGCTGGAGCACGTGCAGAAGTGGAGCTTGCTGTATTTTTTCTATCCAAGAGTACTGCTGGTCCAGCCAGAGCAAAAGTGGGCTGCAAAACAGCCCACTCCAGGGTATCTTACCTGACTGCAAATACTAGATTTGTCAGTCTGACTAGATTTGTCAGTCTGAGTTGTTTTCATTATCACTAGGCTGCCGTGAGAAATGGGGATTTTTGGGACATAATTCATCTCATCCTAAGGCAGCTGTCCAGAACAGGTTAAGTGAAACACCTTTAGAGTTCAGAGACAGGGATGACACCCAGCCATGGGTCTAGAGGCAGGACGGTAACAGCACCGTGCTGCGTGTCGGGGCTGAGATGAGTTCGGAAGCAGCATCCTTAATTTGCAGTCTGGTAATATCTGAGCAGCTCTGTTCCTTCGAAGCCCAGTGCCCGTTTCCAGCCAAACCTTCTCAGCCCATCTCTAGTTAATTAAGTTCTGCTTTAAAACCAGTAGCAGTGTTGCTGGGCTCTGCAATTGTCCTCCAGTGTCAAAAAAATGATACATGTATTAATATCCTGCACATTTTAGGCTCCGAGAAGCAAGCTGACCCTCTGGAACAGTCATTAGTTGTTTTTTAATTAACTGCTCCACATTTTCCCCCTAGATCTTGCAACAACTTGCAGAAATGGGGAAGCAAAGCTGCTCAGCAATAAACGGCAGTAGTTGTGCTCATATGCCAGAACAACTTTTGTTCTCATGGATGTTTGTCACGAGGCTGTCTTCCTTTTACCAGTACCAAATCTACATCAAATGGAGTTTTTAAAACAATGTAATGAGAGTACTCACCATTAAACTCCCATCTTCATTAGTATCTCATTTAACTGCTGAATTTATATCCCCAAGCATCTTTAATTTATTGATTGTTTCTAGGAGGGTTTTTCTCCTATGTTATTTTTCTTTCTATTTAGCATCAATTAGTGGAATCTGGGCAATGATTTGTATTCAGGTTTTGACATAGCGGGTTACAGATGTTTAAATGATTTTACTAAGCTGTCATCTGTGATCTCATAGGCAAAATATCAAAACCGAAATCTCCGCTGAGACACAAGTGCACTGAGCATGAAACTCAGACCCTGTCCCCCCTTCTCCTGCCCTGGGCATCAGATGGAGCTGATCAGGCAGCAACAACCCATGGGCAGCCACGGGAGGCCAGGCCTTGCCTTCCAAACACCACTCTGAGCATCACGCACACTACCCATACGCTCATGTCAGCAACCTCTTCCCATGACCCAGTGTGAGGCACATCCATTATGGCATGGCATATGCTATTGCATGCATCTGGGAAGAAGACACTTGAAAGGCCCTGGAAAGCCACGGCAAATTCCTGCTGCAGGCAGTTTAATGTATAATAGACAAAATATGGGAAGGAAAAGATGCACAGAGAGAGGAAATAACTGCCCAGACCCCCACCAGTACCAGGAAGCAAGGTCAGGACAACACCGGCAGCATGCATGCCCTCCGCAGGCTCACACTGCAGCTTTCCTTGCTGCTGCTGCTGAACCCTGACTATGTCCCCTCAGAAAGGCAGGACGTCTTGCCATTGGCTTCACAGCAAGCAGGATCAGGCCAGAGATAGAGCTCTAAAGAGTTCTACAAATGTCTAGGTAAACGCAGTAACGATTGAGACCTCATTTGGTCACAGTTCCAGGAAACTTTTCAAAGTAGGCAACCAAAAACATAACCGAATGTCCCTTTTTCTCCAGGAACTAGATAGCAAAGGGAGTAAATCCCTGCAAGGACAGAAGGAGGCAGCATTTTGAAAGCAAGACATCAAGAGAAGATATTAAGATTAATCAATACCTTCTAATGACTGAACTAATTCCCCACCACTCAGGGACCACCAGCTCCTCAGGCAACTCACTGTTGCTCTTCCAGCAGCACTTCATATGGGCCAAATCTTGCTGAATGCAAGAGCTATGCTTATAGTGCCTCTGATTACAGTCTTCTTTTTCTGTTGGGGTGGGGTGAACAGCAACATGGACAAGAAAAGGAATTCCACTAAAACATCAAGCATTATAATATATGTAGCTTGAACAGCAACTTATTTTTCATTGAGCCCAGATCCTCTCCTGCCTGATTCCAGGCTCTCATTTCCCTCTGGGGAGGGTAGAGGGGGGGAAATGGGACATCCCCATCATTCCAAACCTACCTCATTAGACCCAGCAGGTGTTTCTAGTTTCTTCCTGACCACTGGTTCAGAACCTGCTGGGAATGGAGCAAATAACTCTGGTAACGCCCTTAATTACAGCCTCCTGGCAATGCCTCCTGCCAGTGCTGTCAGAGGGGAGCTGCCCTGGATGTGGGAAGCATCACTTGGGGTAAATGTGCTGCCTGTTTAGAACAAGAGGTTGCTCTGAGTCAGAATATAAGTGGGGAAAAAATCAATTCAGAAATTGAGATCATTCACAAGTATCTCTTGGAAGGTCTTATAATAGGATAGTACTTGGACCTACTCTTATCTGAATCAATTCTTAACCCCTGCCCTGGAAGAGGAGGCTCCAGTCCAAACCATTACATCAGAAAGCTGCCCTCAGTACGTTCTCACTCTGGCAGAAAGCAGCTCCCCACTCAGCACCCGCAACCAAACCTGCATTTGTTGTACTGTTGCTTCAGCAAATCTCCCTGTAGCTGTGCAGGGTTGCGATTGCCTGGTGCCAAAATCATACCAAAGTAAGACAGGCACTTATCAACAGCAAAATGCGCAGTCCCAATCTAAATGTAGATGTGTGCAGCTACGCAGCCATGGCCTTATCACATTATGGAGAAATACACATTCACGGAGACAATAACATTTCCATATTCCCTCGTTCTTCCTTTCCCCGTTCCCCCCTCAGCTAAATCGGTACCTGAGCGGCATCTGATCATGCACTGGTGCCATCCGTGGCATGAACCAGCATAACCTGCATTACTTTGGTATGATTTTGGTCCCAGGCAATTGCAGTCCTGCCCGGGACTGGGGGACCTGGTGGTTCAGAAACACAGGGGAGTCTGTCTCCAACAGCTTCCATGGACCATGTTGATCAGAAAAGGCCCATGAAACTGAGACGAGGTTCAAGGAGTTCCCCACCACAGATGCTGCCCCATGTATTGCATTCCCTCTTCTGCTGGAAGAGGTTGTATGCCAATCATGTTGTAAACGAATTATGGGCTGAAGTAGCACTCCCCAAAAGAACTAGGGAGCTTCAAATATATAGCTATGAAACCCTGACTCCAGAAGAGCAGCAAAAGAAAGCATAAAACCACTCAGTTGCCTGATGATAACCTTACAGAGCAACCCTGCAAAGCTCGACTTGTTAACAGTACACACAAAGCATCATTTGAGGTTAGATATGACCCCTGGGAAAGGAACATGTCAAAGTGCTGCAGCAGCCTGAAACATTCCCATTTGCAGTTCACAAATCCCAAGGAGCTGCCAGAAATAAAGAAATGCTCAGCGGGCCCTAAGGCATCAAACCAAACCCTCACTCCCTAGCAGGAGCAGTACAGATTATGCTTTAAGCGAGACTGGTTAGATGGAAAAGGAAAAAATACCAGGAAGTGTTTTGATGAGTTTCTATGAACTTGAAAAATCCTATCATTGGCTATAAAGTCACTGAGGAGATTGTGAATGGTGATTGTGCAGCTCTACAAGGTAATTTATCTCCCTGACCAGTACTTCGTAAACTGTCTACTGAACTGCCCTCTGTTAAAACTAAAGATATACAGACACTTGTAAACCTTATCGAGGGGAAAACAACTCAGATAATTTTACACATTTAAATGAAAACCAGGCTCTGAGCTTTTCCAGGGAATGAAAACGTCAGCTCTGCTACCGGAGCCTGGTCACCCATAGAAGGGGGGCCAGGAACAGCAAAGCTGAAAAATTACTCAAAAAATGACACCTGTGGCTGCTCCTGCTACCCCCAATTGTAGCAGGAAGCTGTTGACTACACTGCTAATTTTCTCAAGAACTTCACCAACACATGTGCCCAAAAAATGCTAATTATTTTTTCTTCTGCAGTATTTCTCCAAGCATCTGGGTCCATAGTCACCAGTATCAGGGGAAAGGAGTAAAGGAGTTAGTACTCTTTCAGGAAAAAAAATATTTTACTCAGTGATAAATGTAAACTGTTCTTCAAGACCAAGGACCTCACCTTTTAATTATTACTTAATTCCAAG